>NW_011499850.1:3188262-3214315 GCF_000495115.2 Populus euphratica
ATGATATGAGGTGATAAAATTAAAAAAAAAAATAGTGGCCATAACTGTATACTTTTTTTTTATAATATATAAATATGTCTCGTTGACTTTAATTTAAAATACAAGAGACGATTAGTTTTACTGTGTTGTCCTATTTTATAGTGTTAAAGACAGCATATCTATTTTCTCATGATTCGGATCAAATTGCTTCACAAGACGACTTTTGGCCCCCAAACAAGTCTCCATTCAAATTGCTTTTTATATTCTTTTTAGTAATATTTTTGATGAGTTTTGGCAAATCAAGGTAACGGAGATAACGTGATTTGCTTCTTGACAAGACAAATAAAAGAAAAGACATGCACCCACCGCACGGCCAACGAGTCTAAAAAGATAAATCAAATCTCTCTATCCTGACAAAGCAAAATACTTTAGGCTATTTTTTTATATTTTTTTAAATATTAGTGAAATAATAAATTCAAAAAAATAATTATGAATAACACAGCAAATACTTATCATGATTGAGAAACATTATTTTTTAGCTTATTGCTATTTAGAATAGCTACCTTCAATAATAAATATTAAATACACATAAAAGAAAAGAAATGAGAGAAAAAAAGAAAAGAAATGAGAGACATATCAAAATTTTAATTATATCACCTTTAATATTATAAAAAAAATTTAATTTGAAAATTTCAAGAATACTAAAATAAATCATAAATAATAATTTGAGTGGAACACTAAAAACAAACGAGAGATGCTATTCACTCGTGTTCATGTCGTTGTTAATAATAAAAACAAACGAGAGATGCTATTCACTCATGTCGTTGTTAATAATTTTTTTGTAATTAGATTTTTTTTATTGAAATTTTTTAATAATATATATATGGTATTATAATAAGAGCTTTAATGTATTTCTCTAACTTATTTATTTATTTTTATTTGCTATCTTTTTTACCGTTTAGTTACTATTTTTATTGGATATCGCTTTCTAAGTAACGAAAAACTATAAAGGTGATGTTTTTTAAACTCAACATGTAAACAATATGCTATTTTATTAGAAAATTTTCAACGGTATTATTCCGCTACTATTTTTAATTAACTGTGATTATTTCTTTTAAAAAATCAATACTTTCTTCAACATTTCAACTTATTTAACCAGATGGAGAGTTAGAAGACAATGGAACTGGGAAAAACAATACACCGTTAACACGTGAATAATGAAATAAGAATAATTAGTTAATTGTTTAAAAAATTATTTGTCTTTATTTATATAATAACTGTTTGACTATTACTATAAATATGTGATTTATTTGTACTTTTAAAATTATTATATCATAAGAAACAATTATATATTTATCTTTTTAAAAAGAATTTAAATTTCGGACACTTTAAATTAATGTAAATATGAATTTTATTTAATTTTATTTATGTATATTTGATTTTGTCCCGCTTTATTGTTTATTGAAGAATAATATTTAATTTAGTGTTTATTTGAGAGTATAATAAATTTTTTTATTTAGAAATATATCTAAATAGTATTTTCTGTTAAAATTTATTTTTAATATCAAAACTTTAAAAAATTAATAATTTAAAACTAAATTTTCAAAAACATAAAATAAATTATTGGAAAAAAACTTCATTATTATAACAAAAATTAAAAGAGCTCAGTTGTTGGAAAACAACTCTATTAATTTTTAATATTAATTTTTTTATATAATTTTTAATAAGTGCAATCTTGTATTGTTTTTTGAATTATTATTTAATAAATTTTATATGTTGTGTTCTCTGCATTGTTTTTTTATATAATTATTATTTAATAAATTTTATGTAGATTGCCGTGTATTGATAAGAGAACCATTCAACTACTATTATTATAATAATTTATATTATTTGTGAATTTAGGGGCACATGTAGTATTTTTTATGACAGTATTTGACACTATATTCTGAAAGTGTTTTTTAAAAAAATTATTTTTTTATTTTTTACTTTAATTAATATATTTTTTATTTTTTAAAATTATTTTAATGTATTGATATAAAAAATAATTTTTTAAAAATAAAAAAAATATTTATATATATATATGTTTTAAAATAAAAAACATTTTAAAATATAATTATTATCACTAACCTAACACCCTAATAATGGCAGCGACGACTGATCTTTCGCAATGGTGAGTGTCTTTTAAGAGGGTAGACATGTCCTGTACGCCTCTCCTGGCTCTACCAGCACGTGACACCCGATTCCAGGGAATCAATGGCAACCGTCCATATTTTCCACGTGGCTAACAAAAAAAACTATGTCTTTCCAAACATCAAAATGACATTTTTATCCACCTGTTATCTTGTTCTCTTATAAGACCCAGCAAATGGAATCAATTCAAAGCAAGACTCCATAAAAAAATGAAACGTGACGAAGATACGGACGTGGTAGAGACGGATAGCGAGTCAGGACTCGTCGCCGACTGGGCCGAGTTAACTTACGAGTGCTTAATCAACATCCTCTCTCGACTCACCTTTGAGCACCGATGGCGCGGTCCCATGCTCGTTTGCACAGGTTGGCATATCGCCTGCAAGGATCCATCTCTCAACACACTATTCGATCTGGACACTCAATTCGACTCGGTCATTGAATCACCTCGGTGGTGGACCCCTGATTTCGAGAGAAAAATCGATTCAATGCTCCTTTCCGTCATCACTTTTAGTGACGGATCCCTGACCGAGATCCGCACCCAGCACTGCTCCGATCTCTCAGTCACTTTCGCCGCCGAAAGGTAAAAATCAAAAAGAAAATTCTTCTCAAAATACAATAACTTAGTCTTTATGAATTTTTTTTTTTATTCTAGGTGCTCAAATCTTCAAGTGCTTTCAATAAAAAGCTGCCGAAATGTGACTGATGCATCTATGGCTCAAATTGCTTACAAGTGCGCAAAGCTTAAAGAGCTTGATATAAGCTATTGCTTTGAAATATCAAACGAATCTTTGGTTATGATAGGTAGAAACTGCCCGAATCTTAGGGTTTTAAAGCGGAACCAAATGAATTGGTTAGATGCCTCCGAACACGTAGGGATTGTGCCCGATGATTATTTGAATACTTGCCCTCAAGATGGAGATGGGGAGGCTGGTGCAATTGGGAAATACATGCCCAATTTGGTGCACCTTGAGTTGAGATTTTCAAAAATGTCTGCAAAAGGATTGGTGTCGATTTGTGAAGGGTGTTTGAATCTTGAGTATTTGAATTTGTCTGGGTGTGCCAATTTGACGAGTCGGGATATTGTTAAGGCGACTTTGGGGTTGAAGAATTTGAAGGAGATTAAGAAACCGAATTTTTATATTCCGAGGTCGGTTTTCCACACTGAAAGATATGGACATTGGAGGTTGTATGATGAGCGGTTTCAGACGGATATTTTCCGCATTTGACCAGGTGAATTGAATTAATCTTTTGCTACATGAGAAAGCATGTAGCTAATTTGACGCATGTTCGATTGTGTTCCGTATTCGGAGGATGTTCAGTGGAATTGGTGTTTACATAGATACATGGCTCTATGCTGTGCTGTAAAAAGTTATTTGTGCCCATTTCTCTGTTATGTGTTTGTTCAAGCTTACTCTGTTTTCCATAGTTTGGAACCTGGGAATTGGAGTGAATCGTTATTCCTGAAAACCCTAATTGATTTGTGTAATCTCATTTTAGGAATACATGGGATGGCATCCTTCTATTGTGCTGGCTTATGAATTTTTTTTAGAGGTTTATGTAGCTAATCGCTGCTAGTGTGTTTTATGTGTTTGAAACCATGTGTAATGCTATTACAACTCTTGCCTTCCATGGTTGTGGTTCGTTCTTGCTGCATGTCTTGGAATGTTTTTGGCACCTGGCACTGCGTATACTGTGTCATCGTGTTTGTCTTTTCCATGGGTCGGCCATTGGTGAATGGTGATGGTAGCTACGTTTTAGAGTATTCCGGTGTTATTATACTCTTAAGAATTTAAGAAAAGAAGAGAACAATTTCAGGGAACAAGCTCTGTACTGTTTAACATGTCATTAACCTCACCAAAAGATCTGTTATAGTTGGGGAAGTTTTAAGTTCTTAGAGCTCGCCACCATCCATGAAATGCAGAAAGAAATAAAATTAGGAATTGTGATTTATTTATTAAATACTGTGCCGCTTTCGGATTTGTGCTTTGATTTGTAAGCCTCTAAATAGCAACAATCAATTAACATACATTAAAAGCAAGAGAAGGAATACGAAAAAGGGCAGAAATAGAATACAAGGTCAGATGTTTTGGTGGATTGAGACAAGTAAAGATGAAAGGTTAATTATTATGAAATTTGGGCTCATTTAAGTTGTCGAGCGTAAATAAAAAAATATTCCGCAGATTTTTCATCACTAATATATATAATAACAAGAATTCATATGTTGTATATAATGCTTTTATGCGAGGATTTTTCTGTGTTAAACATTGTTATGAATAATAAAACTGCCATTGATTTCCTTGGTAAATCCTACTTAATTCAGTGGTGGTTGCCTTTTGGGTATAATGAATGATTCTCTTAAATACTTACGTTATTTGATGTTATATATATATATATATATATTATTTTATTTTTTTTACTTTGTATTAAATATTTTATATAGGCATAAGGTAAAAATAATAATTAAATAAAGAACACAATATTTTAAATGGATGAAAGTTTCTGCACGCATGAGTCTTAAATTTGCAAGTTTATTTTCTTTAAAATAATAATGAAATCTGCCTCACTGAAAGGTTTAAAAAGCCTTAAACCTTAAATAGGTTAGAAAGATAGAAAACGAAAACAAAAGTTACAAATTACAAAGAAAATAAATATAAAATATGAAATAAATAAAAGATCTAAAAATAAAAATAATAAGGAAAAATATAAAAAATCTTTAGATTTTTTATATCTAAAGATTTGAAAGTCTACGTAGCAATGTATTAGCTATTATAGGAAAAACAACTTTCAAAAACTTCTATAAAATTTTGAGTATTTTCTAATATTTAAACAAAAAATTATAATATTTTTGAGTTGTTATTCCAGTAAGGTGTGATTAAATCTCTTCTTACATATTGACTTAACCCACTGATTCATAAATATATTTGTTGAGCTATTTATATAATTTTTTAGGTCAAATTTTTATTTAGTTGGGACAACTTAAAATCACCCTTTATCACCTTTTATCGCTATATAAATATTACTCAAATAATAAATACTTATAATATTATTGAAAACTTGATGAATAAGATATAAATAACTAATTTTTATTTATTTATTGAGTAACATATAATAATGAATATAGTAAAACTCAATTTATACATATCCTTTATATTTTTTAGTATTGTATCAATTACACTTCCTAGTATTGATAATTATATTTTATCAACATTCATAGAATTTTTTTTTGAAATATTCTAGCTAGAAGTTTGAATTTGCTAAATTACACTACTAAAAATTCATATTAAATTTGCAATGGCAATATTTTCTTCCATTTCTTATTGTTTGCTTTGGACGCATTCTACTGCATTTTTTCTAATCATTGCCAATAATTTTTATTTTTCAGATTTTTATTATTTGAACCAATTTACAAGCATATCTTTATCCTTTTTATGTTGTTCTTTAAAGGTCTTGGTTGTAATTTTATAAGAGTTATTTTAGTTATTTTTCTCTTAATTGCAATTTTTTTATTTATATTGATTATTTTTAATTGAATTTTATTTTTAACTTCATCCCTAATTGTTTGATTTTATTAGTTTTGTTATTAAATTTGATATTTATTCTTTTAATTACTATTCTTTTTGGTTTTCAATCATTATCTTGATTGATTTGTTTTTCTTCCATTCCTTCATTAAGCATTTCTTTTCATTGAACTTTGATATTATATTTGGTGTTAATTATTTTAATTTAAATTTTTTAATTAATTTGCTTTTTTTTTTAATTCCATCCTTAAATTTTCCCTTGACATTTAATTTCAGTTGGGTTTTATGCTAAACTTAGTCCTAATTCATGAAAATCCTTATTATTATTATTATTATTATTATTTTAAAAAATGAAAATATTCAAATTTTTTTCAAAGTCCTTTAAAAAAATTTATGATCTTCTCGTATGTTTTTTTTACCGATTTTGAATAATATTAGATTATATATTTATACTGTGAGATACAGATTCACTATTAGATAACTAGTTTTCTCCAAAACATTTATAAAAAAATAAAAAATTAAAAAAAGTGTTAAAAATTTAAATTAATTTCCTCTATCATTATATTTTTTTTAAAAAGCAAAAAAATATTTTATTTTCATACATACGACCAAATCTTAAAGGTTTTTTAAGCATGTTTTCATAAAAATTTTTTTTGCAAGTTTTTCATATTTTAAATATGTAAAAAAATAAAAATAGATATCATAACTAATTTATAATTACCTGTTAGGATTTGACTAAAATATCAAAAACCTTCACCAATCATTTTGTTCATTGTATATTAGAGTTTATATACATAATTTAATATTTGAGGGTGTAAAACTACATAGTAGAGTACATCCTCAGGTATTAAAGATACAAAGTATAAAAATAAATACAATGCTAAAATTTAAACTTTAAAACAATCAGGACTTCATTCGATAAGGTAATAAACTTCCTCAGGAAGGGAGATATATCCTGGACCTTATAAAAAGACCAATAAATAAAATCTTGACTTATATAAATAATTAAATAACAATGTAGCTTACCTTATATAAGATGCATTGAAGGATGTGTTTTTTCTTTTCACAACCAGCCCTTTAACCAAATTCTTACATACCATAAGTTTCTTAATAACCTTAATACTAGGTGACTTATGAACTTTAATTATAATTTTATGATTAAACTCAAAATCTTTTTTTTTATTCAACACCACCTTCAAAAAACTTACATTAAAGCGCGCTAATCCCAACATGGCCTTGCAACACATATATACAACAACCGAACACAATATCTCATATAACCTTTATCGTTCATTCTACAATAATTTAAGGATAAAATAGTTTTTGCCAAGATTGTTGCTACCATGTTAATCCTTTTCTTTTCCATTGCCACAAAGACACTAGCTACTTCTAAGCTGATTTGACCAAATATGGAAGGGATTAATACCAACCTAAAAATAACAAGTGCTAAAAAACTGATTTTATTCTCACTATCTTTTAGGCCCTCCATTTTTTTTTCTTGAACAAGTCTTCCTTAATCTTCCAATACCATCCTTCAAAACTTGTTTTGTTCATAACTTTGTCTATTTTTTCATTAACTTTCATGAGCTTTGCAATCTTTTGTGGAACTTTGTCAAGCTTCCAATAAAAATATAATGAATACACAGGTTAAGACAACTTGAGTAATTGTTGATATTCTTTAATAGTAGGTACCATATCAACTTCATCAAAAGAGAAACACTTATATGCAGGGTCTAAAAAATACAAGAGTGCTTTGATAGTTGTCTTTCGTAATGAAGCTATTCTTCCATAATTTTAAACAAAATCATGTTTTACTAAAACATTCAAACTTTTCCAGCATTACAATAATTTTTTTGCTCCATTACTCAATAAATGCACATGTTTCAACTCAGGCAACTCAATTATAGATTTTTCATTCAAACAATCCTTAATATTGATCATGTTGTCACTTGTTTCCTGAAATATTAGGATATCATACATATTAGGTTTGCTTGGTGAATTTACACAATTAGGATATCATACATATTAGGTTTGCTTAGTGAATTTACACGAGATAACTTAAAGGAAGGTTCCAGCCATTATATATAGGGTGAACAAGCTCATTTATTCTATGGTTTTCATTGCTTGATTAACAGCCTCAATATACTGAATTGAGGTCTACAAGATAAGAAAGCATAAGCTGAGATGATATCATGTTAGCGTTGTAGAAGATTATTATAGTTATCTCCTAATTAGTTGTGATTAAAACTCTACTTTGTTCTTTTATATATCATGTTTATCATTTACGATACTTATCTCCTATTCTTTTAGGATTTTATGCAAGCGTCTATAAAATGCCTTGTGTTTTGTATTCTTGGAACTGAAATAATACGAAAAAGAGAAATAAAGAACTCTATTCTTTATGGTATCAGAGCAGGTTTTAAATCCTTATAAACTCATTGAATCAAGCTATCCCTCAATAAGATAGCTACCAAATCAACCATCATATCATCCTCTTTTGTTACACATATTCAATCTAGAAATTTAGGTTTTAATGCTAGCATAATCCTCACTAAAACCAATAATGACACTTGGTCCTAAATCATTGAAATACACATTGCGGGTAATGAGAAACTCAATTATATTACTGGCAACTCACCTCAACCTGAAATAACAGAACCCTCATACTTTGTGGTATGCTGAAAATAAAAAAATTAAAGGCTGGTTACTCACATCAATGATATCAGAGATTATGAAGAGGTATCTTCGCTTGCGAACTGCTTATGAAATCTAGAGTGCTTTTGCTGAAGCGTTCTATGATGGATCAGATGAAACATAAATATTTGCTCTCAATCAACGTGCCTTATCTATTCATCAATCAGGTCGTTCTTTTCCTATATATTATGGTGAGCTAGTTGAGATATTTCAAGAACTTGATTATCATGACAAAGTTAAGATGAGAAACTCTAAAGATATCATTATCTATAAAGCATTAGTTGAAAAATTGAGAATACAAATCTTCTTAAATGGTCTTGACGCTGAATTTGAACAAGTACGAGGAGAAATCCTTCACATAGATCCAAGTTTGGATCTTGAGCGCACATATGCATATGTTCGTCGTGAAGTAAATCGTCAAATCCTTCTGACAAATGATGTGATTGCTTCTGATTCTGTAGCCATGTTAGCACATCGAAACACACCACTTATCTGACAAATTTACTTTGATTTAGTGGTGACATCTCATAGTTTTGATATTGGAAATAAACAGTTCAACTCATCTAGATCTTGTATTTATTGTGAAGACACTGTACATGCTAAAAGTCGATGTTATGACTTGATTGGATACCATGAATGGTGAGATTATTCCGAGGCTTCAACTACAACATCATTAGTCTCCATCGCTATAGTTGAAGTACCTTCACTTAATACTAATACTATTGCATTACACACCTCCTCCAACTCACCAGGTAAGTCTTTTGATAAACCTGCGCCTTTTGGATTTTATGTATGGATTATTAATTCTTGATTAACTGATCATATGTCCTTTGACACCATCTCATTTGTTTCTAAATTAAAACCATCTAAAAAATATGTTGTGTTTACAGCTAATGGAACATAAGCCATAATTAATGGTAAAGGTTTATTTATTTTTAAATAAACTCAATTTAGATTATGTTCTTATAGTTCCTTTCTTTAATTTTAATTTGATATCTGTCTCTCAAATTACAACTTCCTTACATTGTGTTGTAATTTTTTAGCTTGACCATTATGTTTTCAAGGACATCAAAACAAGAAGAACGATTGGTTGTTGTACTAAAAATAAGAAGTTATATTATCTTGATCTCACATCATCTAGCTTAAATGCTTTGGCTAAGTCATTATCAGTTACTAGTTTAACATTTACTTCTAATATTTGTTTGTGGCACAAACAATTTGGACATATTTTATTTTGATATTTAAAATATTTATTTCATAAGCTATTTTTAAACACATCTCTGCCAATACTTAAATGTGAAACCCGTGAATTGACAAAGAGCCACTGTGTTCCCTTTCCGTCAAGTTTGAATAAAAGTTTTATGCCATTTACACTTATACACTTTGATGTTTGGAGTCTTGTAAAAGTTCCAACTCTAAATGAAGCATATAAGTTTTTTTTTTTTTTTTGATGATTACACTCACATGACTTAAATGTGTTTGATGAAAACAAAACAGGATGTATGCTCATTCTTTAAACAATTTTATTCAATGGTTGCTACTTAGTATAAAACTTCAATTCAAGTCCTTCATATTAATAATGATGGAGAGTTTGTTAATCATAAGATGAGGTGATTTTTACATAGTCAGGGTATAATTAATTAAACTACATGCCCTTATTCCCCTCAACAGAATGGGGTTATAGAAAGAAAAAATAGACATCTTCTAGAAATGGTTCGAGCTACACTAATTAAAGCCAATATGCCCATTTATTATTAAGACGAATCACCTACTACTACTTCATGTATGATAAACTATATTCCATCTCACAACTTAGACTTCCATACACCTCTTGAAACATCAAATCAAAGCTTGTCCTCACCACTTATATGGAACCTGCCCTAAAAAATATTTGGTTACATTGTCTTTATACACATGCCAAACCATGCTCGCTATAAACTTCAACCATGTGCCTCTTATGAAGATAATAACAAAAAAAGACACATATAATAAATGTATAGGTGTTTCCATCTACCAACTCATAAAATGTATATTATTATGGATGTATAATTTCATGAACACCAAATGTACTTTCCTACAACAACAACTACAAATCAAGGAGGGAAGAGTAGTGACTTAAAGTTTTTTACCTTTCATAACGAGAACAAAATTCACACTTTGACTGAACTTGAACCAGCAAAACCTAAACTAGTAGGATCAGAACATACAAATACAACAATTGAGCTTCCACTGTGTAATCATCCTAATAGTTCAATCAAATGTATCACAATAATAATCATCATCTTCTCTTTATGCTTTTATTCCTCATGAGTCATCACCATCTAATGAATCTCAGGTAAATTTTTGAATCCTTCCTAATCGTACCACAAGGGTTGTCAAAGGCATGTGAATCATTTGCAAATCAATTATCTATTGTATAGGTTTCTAGTAACGTGCAGGAAGCTATAAAATATCCTAAATGGAAAAATATAATGAACGAAGTGATGAAATCTCTCCAAAGAAATGCAACATGAGAGGTGGTGGATTTACCTATTGGAAAGAAACTTGTGGGATGTCGATAGATTTTTTCAGTCAAATACAAAGCTGATGGTGATATTAAGAGGTTTAAAGCTTGACTTGTGGCTAAAGGATATAGTCAAACATATGGAATTAATTATGAAGAAACTTTTGCACTAGTGGCCAAAATAAATACAATACATATTCTCCTATTATTAGCTGCAAATTTTAATTAGTCACTACATCAATTTGATGTAAATAATGCATTCCTACACAGGACTCTCCAAGAAGAAGTATATATAGGGTTGCCTCAAGGATGTAAGTTACAAGTTGAAGGGAGCAAACAAGTTTGTAAACTGAACAAATCATTGTATTGTTTAAAGCAATCACCAAGAGCTTGGTTCAGCAGATTTACAAGCTTAATGAAGGCATTTAGTTATCAACAAAGTAGTTCTGATTATACTCTCTTCATAAAGCATAATGAAGAAATGCTCACAATATTAATTATATATGTTAATGATATGATTATAACAGGAAATGATGCTAAAAAGGAAGCCTTGCAGGCTTATCTTTTCCGTGAATTTGAAATGAAAGACCTCAAACTTTTAAAGTATTTTTTAGGAATTAAAGTCTTAAGATCCAAACATGGTATACTTTTATCGCAATGGAAATACATAATTGATTTGCTGAATAAAATTGGCATGTTAGCTTGTAAATTGAGTGATACACTTGCTGTTAAAAATGTAAAGTTGAGTACACTTTTGAATCAAATTCCTACAAATAAAGAATAATATCAAAGGCTAGTAGGAAGGTTGATGTATCTCTCCCACATTAGACCCGACTTGGCATATTCTCTTAGTGTTGTTAGCTAATATATGCACTCTTCAAGTGAAGAACATATAAAGATAGAAATACGTATCCTTTAATATTTGAAGTCTTCTTTAGGTAAAGGAATTGTGTTCACTAAGGGAGATACCTTAAACATTGAAGATTACACTAATATATATTGGGCTGGCTTAATTGATGATAGGCGTTCAATTGCAGGATACTTGATGTTTGTTGGTAGAAATTTAGTTACATGACGAAGCAAGAAACATGGAGTTGTCGCTAGATCTAGTATGAAAGCAGAGTACAGAGGTATAACTAAAGGTATATGTGAGCTGTTATGAATTTAAAATTTGTTATAGGAACTCAGGATTCCAACAACATCTTATATGAAATTATATTGTGATAACAAGGCCGCATGTAATATAGCTTACAATCTTGTTCAACATGATCGGACAAAGCATATGGAGATTGATAGATATTTTATTCAAGATAATTGAAGTTCCTCATAATCGATCTCAAGATCAGCTTGCTGACATTCTCATTAAGGCAGTATCAAGTAAAGTCTTTCACCGAGTGTTAGACAAGTTGGGCATGCAAAATATTTATGCACCAGCTAGAGGGAGAGTGTAGAAAATTGTTATAGTTATCTTCTAATTAGTTATGATTAGAACTTTGCTTTGTTCTATTATATACCATGTCTATCACTTATTATGCTTATCTCCTATTCTTTTAAGAGTCTATACAAGGGTCTATAAAATGTCTTATATTGGTGTAATTTTGGAACTGAAATAATAAAAAAAGAGAATAAAGAACTCTATTCTTCAAGCATAATATTCATGTCCAAATAAACTTTCAACAGAAGATGGTGGTTTCACATATGTTACCTATTTCAAAGATAATTGGGGGGCACTACTACTTCCTCTCCTAATCCTAGAGCTTTGGTCATATTATAATGCAAATGTTGTGTGGTGTGCAATTCTATATTTGATAAAAAACAATACATATGGATGTATGAGTTAATTAAGTAACAATACATATGAAATCAAAGAAACAAATAAACATCATAAAAAAAGTATATGATCATTGAAAAACAATAAACAAATTAAGCTTAGACCTATACATCCCTAATAGAGTCATCATTCTATCGCATTTCAATAGATATTGCAACGAGCTAGTTTAATGTGAAAAAGAGGAAAAAAATATGAAAAGAGAAGTCGCCATCTAATTTTATGATAATTAGAAACTCTAACAAGTTTTCAAAGATTTTAAGTAAGGGGTTGGTTATGTAATAAAAAAGATAACAATCATCATATTTATTCTACCTAAAACAAGTTATATTGTTGTTTATTTTCAAAAATAAAAATGTTTTAATGTTTGCCTAAACTGATATGTAGTTTGGGTATTATTCTTATCCACAAAAAAAAATCCAAAGATAAGCACTAACATTAGATATCATATCATGCTAGGTCAATAGGCTATACTAATCGGTCCTATAAATGTTAATTAATATCATAAGGATAAGTCTATTGTTAGATCATTCTACCTTGTGTTTTTTAAGGAGTGATATAAGGCTAAAAGCTGCATAGTTAATTTGACTATATAATATTTAAAAGATAAGATCTAATTTAAAATAAAATTTTATTTTTTTTAAAAAATATTTTTTCACAAAACAAGAATTGAGAAATGATGGGTTATCTCCCTTTTCAAATACGAAAAAAAATCCTATCGAACAATGTGTTTTTAATGATCTAACTACTTGTAATATCTATAAACCTAACTTGATGGTATCTTTTAATGGATGATGAAAAATAAAATAAACACATGTTAAGTTGATTAATAATGAAAGGAAAGCTCGATTAAATTTGAAAGGTAAAAGGCCGATAGTAGGTTTCGTCCTTTCTACGCTAGGAAATTTATTTTTTTAGTATGGCGCAACCCCCCCCCCCCCCCCAAAAAAAAAAAAAAAAAAAAAACCCAACACCTACATATACAAAATGTTTATTTCAAACATTCGTTAGCATACAATCTCAATTCACATATAAACTCAATTCAAACAATCTTGTCAAACAGAAGCAAATAAAAAATCTAACACATTAATAATGGAAAATGTACTATCATTCCATAACTTATAATAACACCCCTCCTCAATACAAATAAAATTCCATCATCATCATCAGCACCCATAAATTTTATTGGTATTGATACAAATCTAGAAAAGCTGAGCTTGGAACTTAAGAATTTATGAATTTATTGGTACAGGAAAAGTTCCCCTGATGGGGCATAGCCTCCCAATAAGAAAACAATTCATGAAAATTCTTGAGTCTTGAACCATCAGCCAGTTGAATAATACAAGCGAAGTTTGATCTGCTTGACGTGAATATCGTTTCATGCTTGCCAAGCTACATGAACTTCATCACGAACATTACAGGCAGCTTCGTTTATGGTACTCATAAAATAACTTTTGGAAGGATTCTAAGTGATCCGTCTCTAAGCAAATGGTCAACGACAAGGTTCCATCATTTGTTGGGCTTGGTAGAATGTATCCTTTTCCTTCAAACGCAAACGCAGGCCGCATATACACTGGCTTGCCCCATCCAAAATCAGCGTCGTAAAAGGGAAAACGCACCCAACTAACAATGTTGAGGTTTGGGCTCCTATAAGTTTCGGAGCTTCTCATGACAGTAGTCAAGTCATCTACTTTTTCCAAGTAGTCAACAGCTGATCTCAAATACTCGTCATCCATTCGTTTTATTGCTTTGTGAATTCTCTCCGCTATGTGAGCCAATCGCTCCGATGAGAGGTCACCAGAGAGAGCAATGGGTGTAGCTTGGAAGATTACATTTCCAAAATAGCCAGGTGGAATTGGAGGACGCAATCTATTCCTGCCATTGGTGGATATGTTTATCTTGGTTGCTTGATCATAAGACAAGCCTCGCGCTTTGCATGCACAACGCCATATATGTGCGGTAAGGATCACGTAAGTGCTGTACTCGGTCTTGCTTGCAGTATCATTCTTCGCCATAGCTTTCAAAGTGTTAAGTAAATCACGTGGGATCTTAAGGTTGGCTACAGAAATGTCTCTAGAACCTGACTGGCGAATGGGGTTTTGGAAAGGGGTGTTGATGGTAGGGAATGGATCATATTCGACATGATGGAAGGTAGGGTTGGGTGGGACTCTGCCACGAAGAATGGTTCGATCGATGAATGGTGGGGTTTTAACAGTGAGGCCACGGGCTATATCAGACCATGTGGTGATGAAATGAAGACATCCGGTCCCATCTGCCAGAGTATGATGCCATCCAACTCCGAGGCACACTCCACCGCATGTGAATCTGGTTACCTATCAGGGATGAAAATCATCAAAGTGAGCTACTTGCTGGTTATATATCTACATTTTTATTGATAAGCGAACAGCTTTTGAGTTCCAATTAAGAAAGAATTTTGGGATTTGAGATGGGGCAATTCCCAATTTAAGTTGCCCAAATTTTCGCTGGATCATATCGTCAGTTATCACTGCATGGAAAAGAAATTAAGCTTGCCAATATCTATATCACTTGTATATATAAACATAGTGACTGTTTTCACTGAGATTTTAACAAAATTTCAATTCTATCCTTAGAAAGTGCCATGAGTTTGACAGACACACTAGGCTTAGGTGTCATGGGTTTCAAAATATGCTAGATCCAAGTTGTTTGGTCGGTAACAAAATCCTTTGCATTTTTAGCAATTTTATTTTGCTACTAAATTTAATTTTCATCAATTTTTAGTTTCCAGTGGAGAAGAGGGTGGGGGGGAGAGAGAGAGAGAGGATGACTGGAATCCAACCTAAAAAAATATCATTTCTTCCATTTTGGCCATCAAAAAGTTAGATTTTTATTGTAAATGGTTCATATGATAAGAAAAATTTCAATTTAGTGTTTTTTTACTTTGAATGTACCTAACAAAATCAAATTGGAGATTTGAAAGAAATTGATTTTTGTGTTGATTTTGGGTTTTGACTGGTTTTCTTATGTTTCTGCAGGTTAGGGATTGATTTAGAAACTTAAGGTGATTTCTAGATATTTTGGGTTAGAAATGAGTTTCTAGAGGTTAAAAACCAGCTACCCGGATTTTCCGGTCCAGGTATAATGAGCGACACACAGTCAGATATATTTTTTTTGTTTAAATTCAGCTCACCCAAGTGCCTTAATCTAGTAGCACATCAAGTCTAATAACCTTAAATCTGTCGGATAAACACACCAGATCTAAAAACCTTGGTTCTTACCGTGAAACACGCCAGACAAAATGACAGGAAAAAAAGCTGCGACGGAGCGCAGACATGTGTGTGTGTGTAGAAAAGCAAGCAAAATAAAGAATAATTCTTCCACTAAATCTTTTATCAAGTGAAGTAATAGCCCTTTGAAAGGCATATCCACAGGAAAAACAAATGAATCATTCATAGAATATCAAGTCTAAAACTTTTTCTTATAAATTTAATCATATATTTAGTAAGAATCTCGAATAGAACACATCACACACACACACACACACAGTCAACATGAAACTCTTTTTACTATTCCAAATATAAATTACATTCTAATAGATCCAAATACTCATACCTGTAAAACGAGGAGCGGGTAAGAAAAGATGTCACTAGAGTCAACGGTAGGAATAAGCTGTCGAAGTTCGTCGCTGGGCTTGAAATCAGCAAAGTCACCCATAGCAGAATCTGTCTCAGCCTCAATGAATAAAACCCCTTCTCCATTACAATTTATCTCAATTCTTCCATTCGCATCCCTTGCCAATCTCCCAGCTACAGGGTAAAATGACACAAGAACTTTGCTCAGTGCCTCCTTGAGCCCTTTAACTTCAAAGAAATTGGAAGATCCATTTGGCTTGTATAAGAACAGCAAAGGGACATGATATTTTGCATGAAACAGGTCCAGGTTAGTGACCTCTAGCCGGTGGTTTGGTGTGTCCTGGTTCGGCAGCACCATGGATGATTCCTTTATGATAATCTGCATCTTGTAACTTTGGCTCGGTATTCAAGTTGAGAGAGAGAGAGAGAGAGATGAGGACCCAGGCACTAGCGATGATGTTCTGGCTAAAATTGGCACTAGCTGTGATGCACTGGCCTAATATTCATGATGCAATTATTCATTTTGTACTGCCGGTTCATGATTGAGGAGGAAGAGGGGTTTTTGGCTACGCGTAAGCGTTCGTGTTTCTTCAAAAACGTATGAAATGACCGTTTGGTTGTAAATGATTAAACAATCAAAATATATGGGTCCTGTCATTTATATGCGGCAGGATGTCGATGTTTTAAAAGCAATAAAATATTGTTTTTTTACGAGTTTCAACATGTGAAACACGTATCGTTAAGTGAAACTATTTATGTGATCAGTGTAATTCACTTTACACTACAATTTATTTTAGAATGTGTTAATTTTTTAACAAATTTTTTATTTAATTTTATTAGACAGTCATACAATTATAAAAATTATAAAATAAATTAAATTCATTAGTATTATGATATAAATAATATTTTTTTTAAACAATTAATATAGAGTAAATTAAATTCACTCGCACTGTAATATCAATTTTATACCTGATAATATTTTATCTGATTTTATTACACGTTCATAAAATTATAAAAATTATAATTCTTATCAGCTGAATTTAGTATATAATAAAATTATAAAAGCTTAATAGAATAATAAAAAATATTTTTATATTTTATATTATTTATTTTATTTTATGATGTAATAGGAGTAGTTAATTTTACAATATTTAAATTTAAAATCATCAATATTAATATATATTTTAAAATTATTTTATAACCTCAATTTCAAAAACATTTTTAACCAAACATATTAAACTATTTTTTCTTCAATCACAGTTTTAACTAAATACCTATTTTTTTAAATCAATCTCAACTAAAAGTACTTTTTATAAAATAATTTTTTTCAAATTACAACTACAACAGCTACCACAATGAACTATATTTTCATGTTAATGGAGATTGATATAATAAAATTATATTTTTACCTTTCATTTTAAAAAATATAAGTATCGGTGTGAGGCAGTTTTATTATTTCAAATGGTTTATTAATTATAAATATTATTTGAGGATATATTTATTTTTCAAAAAAAATTTATTTGAGGATATATTTATTTTTCAAAATTTTTTATGTACTTACCTCTAAAATTAAAATAAAATCTTCAACCGATGGTTTTTTTCTTATTAAAATACAATTAAAAGATTTTTTTACCTTTGAAAGAATACAAAAACTAAATCTAATGTTTTGAGAAATTTGTCCTCTCAGACATGTTTTTTGTTTTTGTAAGTTTTAGAGACAAGAGACACATTTTAATATTTTTATGTTGAACAATTTATTTTTTATTAAAAAAATATTAACATATATTTATTTCATATTAATGAGTAGATGTTATTTTTATTACCTGCACAAGAAGACATTACTTAATGGCCAAACTTGCTTTTTTATTATGTCTTTGAATGTATCATTATATTTTCTTCTCTTAGTATAACGTATGATAACAAATGATGAATGGTTTATTGTTTATTGTCATTTTTTTTCTCTTGTTTACTCGAAAAACCACATGATTGTCCTCTTTATTTTTATTTTTTTAATTTTAGTTCTTAATTTTTTATTTTTTATTTACATTGTTATCTCTTTAATAAAAGTTTTGTTTGTTTTCAATTTAATCTTTCAATTATAATATGTCATATACATTATTTTTTTTATTTTGATTCTTATTTTTTACTTGGCTCTTTTATTAAAATTTTATTTGTTTTCAATTTCATCATTCAATCAAAGTTTATATTCTTTTATTTTTTCTAATTTGACCCTTATTTTTTTATCTGTTTCTTTTTTTTATTAAAGTTATTTTTCTTTTCAATTTAACTATCCAATTGAACTTTTTTTGTTGTTCTTTAATTTATTTTTTTATTTCACTTTTAACCCTCTTTCTTTTAATATATATATGTGTGTGTGCGCGCGCGCGCGCGCACGTTTAGATCTTTTTGTGTAATTAATTTTTTTTTTCTGGTTTTATCATCTGATGTTTGATTTGTTAAAACTAGGCTCTGTGATTTTTTTATTTGTAGTGCTTCTAATCTAATGACTGTGATAATAATTTTAAAAAGTTGATGCAATTTGACATTTTTTTTCTTGTTTATTTTCTTTTATGATTTTATTGTTCCACATTAAAAAAAGAACAGTTTTATAATTATTTTTAATTTATTTTTTACTAATTTATCTTGGTCTCATAACTTAGATCATGAGTTTTGCAAGTCTTTTTTCTAATAGAGGTTTTTCTTTTTGGTTTGTATTTAATTTTTGAAGATATTATTTTGATTCATGTATGAAATTTTCTTGTTGAAGATATTATTTTGATTCATGTATGAATTTTTTTTTTATTTTATACAAATAAACTTTATATTTAAAAATAAAAAATATTTTTCAATAGTATTTCTAATAAATTTGATATCTTGCCCAATGTGTTTTTTCTTTTATTTTATTCAATTAATTTCATATGTATTTCTATTTTTATTATATTTTATTGATTAAAAAAAATAAATTTTGTAAATATAACCAAGTAAATATTTTATTTTGCAAGATTATATATATATATATATATATATATCTTAATATTTTTTTCAATTTTTTCCTTATGTTATTGTTAATGTTTATTTATTTATTTATTTACACAAATAATTATCAATGTATTTAATTAAATACTCACATATGTTTTTCAATAATACTTTAATTTTTTAATACAAAAACACACATAAAAAAAACTTACATATCTATTTTTTTAACACATAAAAAAAACTTACATATCTATTTAAAAAAAAAAAATTATGACATACAAAACACGAATTAGTTATTCTGCTATTGTGACCCATGAGTTAATGTATTGTAATTGTGTCATTACAGTGGTTCTTTTATTTATTTATTTATTTTTTCAACGACTTTAAAATTATAGTTTAGTCCCTTAATTATTGTGTCAAATTATTCTATTCCTTTATTATAAGAATTTCACTTTTTCTTCGATTCTTACACCACAATGTTAGGATAACGGTGCTTAGACGACTAGCAAGAGCAACGTCGATTGCCTAGTAGCGATTCAAATTAAATCAACAATTACCAATTGACAATTTAAAGTAACAGTTAACAGAAACAATTACTAATAATTAGAAATTGACAATCAAGAGTTATAGTTATCGGAAATTTTTTTAAAAACACAATAATAATCATATATTTAAAGTCAAACTAAGAGTTAATCTACTTATTTTTTGAATTACATCATCAAATTTGATGATTTATGTATTATTACATCATCGCAAGCAGGGCCTCATGTGAGCAAGAGATCGATGTTATCCATGGAAGATGCTAATATCTGTAATCCTCTAAATAAAGTTGGATGGTATAAAATAATGCTGAGAACATAGCACTAACGAGTAATGATTGAAGTTGGGGGATGAAATGAAGGAGATAATGTGCTCAGCTGCCCATCTAAAAGCAGAAAACCCTATCCACCACCACTAGGGAAGCAGTCAATGTGAAGACTTGGCCTTCCCTATACAAGATTTGTGTGGATATGAAAGATATGCCTGTCTTCGATGTAAGAGACACGGCCTCCCATAGAAGAAGAGACAGCTCCTTGGATTTTCCTTGAAACATTTATGATGAACAGAGATGGGAAAGAGAGTTTCACAAGCTAAGGAACATCAAGCAAAAGCAGAAAAGATGAACTCCAAAATTAAAAATAAAAAAAAACTAAATTTGGATTGTTTTTCATTTGTATCACTGCTAAGATTGTTTATTCAACACATCAGAAAATTCTCCACTAACGAGAAGTTGGTAGGCTGACTGATGTGTGGTACTGTCCGGCCTAAATTAATATTGTTGAGTATTGATTATTATCTTGAGAAGAAAAATAAAAATAAAAACATATTTGATTGGAAAAACTAAAAGGTTTTATAATAATTTTTTGAATCAGTAACAATTATTTTTTGCTAACTTGCATTGAGGTTTGGGTTTTATCTATGAAAAATTATTTTTTCCAGCATAATCTATTATTTTGTCTATCCATTGAATGTAAGGAACTGGATAATATTTTCTAGAATTATTTTTACAAAAACTTTTAACAGTTTTTTCAACTTAAAAGACAACTTAGAAAATAGGGTTTATAGAAGGTAATTGAAGTTGATAATGGAGGGGATTTTATAAGTTTTGTATTCCTAAATTTCTCTATAAAAAAAGACTGAAAAAGAGTATTTAGGGTTAATTTTTTTAATACTGTTTTGGACTATAATGACACAAGATTTTCAACTCCTCTTCTTCTCCACATTCTTTTCTTAATTATCTACAACTTCGACTCAGTTTTTACAGAGTTTAGTTTGTTAAATATGATTAAAAAATACATCTAAACCAGACAATATTATAATGGTGTGAAACTTATTAAAGAATGTTTTTTTTTTTTTCTGTTTTCTTTTTTTAACGATTTAAGATAAGAGAGACGGAAAGATGAGGACCCCGGGCACCAGCAATGATGAACTGGCCGAAAATTTGTGATGCTGCCATTCATTTTGTCCTGCCAGTGTGAATTGTGATGTGAGACTATTATGCTCCTTGCACGCGTGAATCATAACCAGTGTGGATTGTGATAGTACAATCCAAGTGGTCCTTCATTTCTTTCCCCTTTGGGTTCGTGGGTTCTAGAATTGCAGAAGAGATGGAATGGGCAATTTGTTTTTGGTGTGTATGCTTGGCTATAAAATTATTGGTAAATTTATTAATAATAAATTAGAAATTATTGATGATTATTCTTTCATTGGATGGTTTTGGTCCATGGTTCATGAGTTTATTGGTAAAATAATCACAAATAAAATATTAGTATAAATATCAATAAAAATTTTCATTAATAAAACTATTAAATTTAATATTAAACATAGCATGTACTTCGCACCACCATTTATGTTATTGTTTTACACTAACAAAATCTTTTACATGACTTGATGTTAAATTTGATATTGTTTGCTCGATAGATAACAAGATAAAGAAATTATATTCCTCTATCAATCTAATTTTAAATATAAATTTATTAAGAATCATGTATGTTATATGTTGACAAATCAAGATAATAGTGCATAACTATTGATTTTTTCAAATTAAGATTCCGGAGATACTTATATGTGAAATCTTGAAGTAGATGATGACATCATAATAGGAATATTTCATGGAGTGATTTTCAGGAAAATCTTTTCTACAATAAATAAAGTAAGTGGTTGGTATTCCTGGTAGTGTATATAGTCACTTAGAAGTTAGAACATATATTAAGATTAATAAAAAAAGGTATTATACAGAAGTAGTGATTTCTAAACACATAAAAATCAATAAAGTTGACCAAACACCTCTCCATGTTTTGCTTCAGCCTAATTATAAAAAAAGAAGAAGATAATTCATCATAAAAAAAATACACCATCACTAACCTTTTCAAGCTGTGTTAATCTATCTATGTTTTTTGGAATGACCAAAATATAAATGAGAGCCTAAGGGTTGATGTTTCTAAAAAGTAAAGAAAAACTTTATGAGAAATACGCAATAATCTTTTAGTACCATCACCCCAACATGTGACGATTCGATAACTTATTAACTATAGTAGCAATGTAGCATGGGTTTCCACCACTGAAGAAACAATGATGGATAACTGTAAGACATTAAAATAATGTTGGTGGCACTAGATATTGCCATTAGAGCTTAAAAGGATAGTACAATTCTAGTATTTATAAGAAAACAATAGTGCTAGTTTGACCACATTCATAAATGTTAACACATGACATAGTAAAGGGTGTTTCCAACATACATCTTTTACTAAATATATATAACATGCCCGAAACATACAACAATTTTGAAGTAGACAAACAATTATATAATGAAAAAATAAAAATTAGAATAAGCAGAGACCAAGTATAAGTAATGACAAAACATGTATATACTTGACAGATAATCCTACTCAAGAGTTAGTTAATTATCAATACCATTTATGTTTTAGCAAGATGATGAAGGGAGTGATTATACACATCTCTTCTAGTTATTTGGATAATACTAACCTTCATTTTAAGACAAAAAATATATTTTTTTCCTCTTCATGTAAAACTTCTTCTATGTATTTTTTTCTTTTTCACCTAATATGCATGTATGTATAATTAGTGTACTAGCAAGAAAAGAAGAGAAGAAAATAATTGTACATAAACCAATAAGGATGTTAAAAGATACCAATCCATTTATAATATTTATTTTATTTGACCCAATTCATCCTATCAAGTTAAATAACATGGATATTACAGATGATGCTGAGTCATAAAACTTAAAAAATGATATCACATGTTAAGTGGTGGGTCAGGATTTTTTAAACTAAGTCAACCTAGATATCTTATATAGCCGACCAATAGTGTAACCCTATATTTTAGAAAGTCTTTTGTATAAATACTATCTTTCTTGTTGCTCAACCTCTCATTGTTTCATCTCTTTCCTATCTCATTGATTACGGTAAACTAAAACCACCAATCCCTTCCTCTCATCCTTATAACCAAAAGCCCTAATTTGATTTTGATAAACCTTTACCATGCCCATATCAATTGAATCTTAAAAAAAAAAATCAAACTCCTAGCTATAAAGTCTAAAATTAAAATCAATCAATTCTTTACAGAAGACGAGACTTAAAAGTGTAGTAGGATTCATATGTCTCACCTTTGATATTATATCCTCAACTAACCAGTTTTAAATTCTTAACATTGAACATTGAGTAAGATTATGAGAGCTTATATCTTCCCTTAATTTCATAAATTAATTTGATCCTGTAAAACACAAGTTATGAGATGGAATTTTTATGATTTTCATGTTATTTTTAGTTTGAATGTTTCATCTTTAAGATATTTCTTATAAGATTTATATGATGATATTTATGTATTATTTTATCATAATTTTTTGTTATATTTTTTTTATATAGAAAAAGGGCCAGTGATAAGTCTCATATGGATGCGAGTGATATATCCTTTCAATTATCCTATAACTGAGCATATTGACTCTTTGTTAATGCAAGATTATGAGTTTGTTTTGGAAGTGATTTGTCATGGGATCTACCATTCATGTTAGGAAAAAAAACAAAGCTTTCACACAAAACATGCTCTTTCATTAGTTGGAGTTATATTGTCCGAACACTTTTTTTTTAATTCATTTTAATATTTTTTTTTTCTTTTTTGATAGCTTAATTTACAATAAAAACATCATTTTTATATGACTATCATGTTCAAATGTCATTCAAATAGTTGTTTGTGTGTTTTTAATGTTTAGAATACCACTTAGATGTGTTATAATAAATGGTTAAGAAGCTTATAGAAAGGCACTTAGAAGGATGATTATTTATGATGAGTGTTTTTTTAGGCACTTGATTTAAGATTTAAATATTTTTGTCGAGCCCAGCAACCTAGATTTTTTACCCTTCACGAATTACTATCACAGGGGGTTGTCTAAACCTTTTTTTTCCAAAGAGAAGAAAAGGTTCAAGAAAACCATTAGGAATAAGTATGTGTTTTACAAGTGAAACTTGGACTTCTTTCCAAAATATCAATTACAAGCATGTCATAGCTTATTAGGTAGATATTGACTGGAACTTTTATAAAAGGATTTTACAAATGCAGATGCTGGCCGCATATACACTGGCTTGCCCCGTCCAAAATCAGCATCGTAAAAGGGAAAACGCACCCAATTAACAATATGGAGGTTTGGGCTCCTATAAGTCTCGAAGCTTCTGATCATGACAGTAGTTAAGTCATCTACTTTTTCCAAGTAGTCAACAGCCGATCTCAAATACTCATCATCCATTCGTTTTATTGCTTTGTGAATTCTCTTGGCGGTTTGTGCTAATGGCTCTGATAAGAGGGCACCAAAGAGAGCAATTGGTGTAGCTAGGAAGATTAAATTTCCAAAATAGCCAGGTTGAAGTGGAGGACGAAATCTATCCCTGCCATTTGTGGGTATGCTTGCTTGACTTGGTTGCATGATCATTAGACAAGCCTCGCGCTTTGCATGCACGACGCCATATTTGTGCTGTAAGGATCACATAAGTGCTGTACTCGGTCTTGCTTGCAGTATCATTCTTTGCCTTAGCTTTCAAAGTGTTAAGTAAATCACTTGTGATCTTAAAAAAACAAAGCTTTCACACAAAACATGCTCTTTCATTAGTTGGAGTTATATTATCCGAACACTTTTTTTTAATTCATTTTAATATCTTTTTTTTTCTTTTTTGATAGCTTAATTTACAATAAGAACATCATTTTTATATGACTATCATGTTCAAATGTCATTCAAATATTGTTTGTGTGTTTTTAATGTTTAGAATACCACTTAGATGTGTTATAATAAATGGTTAAGAAGCTTATAGAAAGGCACTTAGAAAGATGATTATTTGTGATGAGTGTTTTTTTAGGCACTTGATTTAAGATTTAAATATTTTTGTCGAGCCCAGCAACCTAGATTTTTTACCCTTCACGAATTACTATCACAGGGGGTTGTCTAAACCTTTTTTTTCCAAAGAGAAGAAAAGGTTCAAGAAAACCATTAGGAATAAGTATGTGTTTTACAAGTGAAACTTGGACTTCTTTCCAAAATATCAATTACAAGCATGTCATAGCTTATTAGGTAGATATTGACTGGAACTTTTATAAAAGGATTTTACAAATGCAGATGCTGGCCGCATATACACTGGCTTGCCCCGTCCAAAATCAGCATCGTAAAAGGGAAAACGCACCCAATTAACAATATGGAGGTTTGGGCTCCTATAAGTCTCGAAGCTTCTGATCATGACAGTAGTTAAGTCATCTACTTTTTCCAAGTAGTCAACAGCCGATCTCAAATACTCATCATCCATTCGTTTTATTGCTTTGTGAATTCTCTTGGCGGTTTGTGCTAATGGCTCTGATAAGAGGGCACCAAAGAGAGCAATTGGTGTAGCTAGGAAGATTAAATTTCCAAAATAGCCAGGTTGAAGTGGAGGACGAAATCTATCCCTGCCATTTGTGGGTATGCTTGCTTGACTTGGTTGCATGATCATTAGACAAGCCTCGCGCTTTGCATGCACGACGCCATATTTGTGCTGTAAGGATCACATAAGTGCTGTACTCGGTCTTGCTTGCAGTATCATTCTTTGCCTTAGCTTTCAAAGCATAGTTTTAAAACCCGACCCGGCCCGGCGGGTTGACCCGGGACCCGGCCGATCCAGGGCTGGAATCGGGCCGGGTTAATGAAAAAATAAGGTAAGCCATGACCCAGCGTGCCCCG
>NW_011499850.1:3214646-3222533 GCF_000495115.2 Populus euphratica
TAAGGTTGGCTACAGGAATGTCTTTAGAGCCTGAATCGGGAATGGGGTTTTGGAAAGGGGTGTTGATGGTAGGGTATGGATTATATTCTATGTGATGAAAGGTAGGGTTGGGTGGGACTCCTTCCACGAAGAATGGTTCGATCGATGAATGGTGGGGTTTTAACAGGGAGGCCTCGGGCTATATCAGACCATGTGTTGATGAAATGAAGACATTCGGTCCCATCTGCCAGAGTATGATGCCACCCAACTCCAAGGCACACTCCACCGCATGTGAATCTGGTTACCTAACCCGGCTGAAAATCCTCAAAGTGATCTTCTTGCTGGTTACATGTCTACACTTTTATTGATAAGCTAACAGCTTTAACAAAGAATTTTGGGATTTGAGTTGAGGCAATTCCCAATTTAAGTTGCCCAGATTGTCGCTGGATCATCTGATAATTATGCTATATTTAGTGGCTGAAAATATCGTCAGTTATCACGGTATGGAAAAGAAATTAAGCTTGCCAATCTATATATATATATAAACTTCTTGGCTGTTTTACTATGTCATTTTATTACTGTTCATCCTCTCATTAATCAATACTCTAAAATACGTGCCCCACATTTTTGTTTTTTTTGTTCTCTCATTTTTTTCAAAAGTGACTTTCTTTTCTTTCTTTTCTTAAATATCTTTACTAATTTTTTTAAATATTGAATTGATTAAAAATTTAGTTATATAATTTTAAAAAAAAAACATTATGGATTGCTACAATATTTTCATACATTTTTTTTTTTTATGATTTATTTTAATTTTTTAAATGATTTCTATAGATTTTATCTTTTTCATATTGAGATGGTTGAGAATTTAGCTTTGTAGTTTTTTAAAAAAAATATTGTAGATTGCTATAATGTTTCCCTCACATGATTTTTGTTTTGATGCAGTGTTTCCTTATATGTTTTTTTTAAATTATCTTTGTCGAATTTATTTTTTCAATATTGAGCTAGTTGACAATTTAATTTTAGTTTTCCCCATGTGTTTTGTTTTTTTTATTTTTTTATATATATATTTTTAAATTGTCTTCTTTTTTTCTTTTTTGGTTTGCTTTTTCATAATTATTTTTTGTCGATTCTTTTTTTTTTTATTGAGCTAGTTGAGAATTTAAATTTTAAATTTTTTAAAAAAATACTATAAATTGCTTTAGTGTTTCGCCATAGTTTTTTTAATGATTTTTTTCTATTTTTTTTTTCAAAATTATATTTGTTGATTTTTTAAAAATATTTAGTTGATTGAGAATTTAGTTTCGTAATTTTTTCTTTAAAACATTTTTGATTGTTATTGTGTTTCTCCACATGATTTTTGTCATGCTCTAGTGTTTCCCCACTTGTTTTTTATCGATTTTCTAGAATTATTTTTATTAAATTTATTTTTTTCATACTGAGCTGTTTGAAAATTTAGCTTTGCAGTTTTTTTTCTTAAAATACTATTGATTGCTGTATTGTTTCCCCACATGATTTTTTTATGATGTTTTACAAAGTTATCTTTATTAATTTTATTTTTTTAATATTGCGCTTGTTAAAAATTACAATTATAGATTTTCTTATAAAACACTATAGATTGCTACAGTTTTTCTTTGTATGATTTTTTTTTTTGTGATATTTTTTAAAATTTTCTTTGTTGATTTTCTTTTGTTAATATTGAGTTAATTGAGAATTATAATTGCATATTTATTTACAAAATACTATAGATTGCCACAATATTTTTCTAAATAATTTTAATATTGAGCTGATTGAGAATTTAACTTTAATATTCCTTACATTGTTTTTCTATTTTTCTATTTTTTGCTCTTTTTTTCCCAAAATTATCTTCTTCTTTTTGGTTTTTTTTGTTATTTTTTTAGAATTGTTTTTATCGATTTTACTTTTTTAATGTTGAGATTTTTTTCCCAAAATTATCTTCTTCTTTTTGGTTTTTTTTGTTATTTTTTTAGAATTGTTTTTATCGATTTTACTTTTTTAATGTTGAGATGGTTGATAATTTAGCTTTGTAATTTTTTCTTTAAAATACTATGAATTGCTATATTATTTTCACAAATGGTTTTTTTCTTTTTTTATGATTTGTTTTAGAATTGTCTTTGTTGATTTTATTTATTTCATATTGAGCTGATTGAGAATTTAGCTTCGTATTTTTTTCTTCAAAATAATGTGGATTACTATAGTGTTCCCTCCACATGATTTTTTTTTGTTAAGATTTTTTTAAAAAATTATCTTTATTGCTTTTATTATTTTTAATATTGAGTTGGTTGAGAATTACAACTTTAGATTTCCTCATGAAACATTATATATTGCTATAGTGTTTCTCTGCTTGGTTTTTTTCCTTTTATTTTTTCTATAATTTTTTTTAATTATCTTTGTTAATTTTATTTTATTTTAATATTAAGCTGATTAAGAATTTAACTTTATAGTTTTTTTCTTAAAAATATTATGGATTGCAATAGTTTTTCTTCATATGATTTTTTCCACAAATTCACGACGCACAAAAATATCACAAGCCTACGACATCGCGCATACATGTTATCTAATGCTTCACTATGAATTGTAAAAGTGATATGAGTGTGACAGGCATGCTAAATCTAAATTGCTCGGGTTTGAAAGGTAATAGGTCCTTTGTATTTTTAACAATTTTATTTTAATACTAAATTTAAATTTCATTGATTTTCAACATTTAGTGAATGAGAGGAAAGAGAAAAGATAGTTTTTAGAGGATAAAACCAACTATCTAGATTTTTCAATTATTATAATTGCTGGAACTGCGTCATTTAACATTTTGTTTTTTTTATTTAAATTCAGCTGATATAAATAGCTTGAATCTAACAGATACACTAAACTCAGTAGCCTTATATATGTCAGCATGCATGCTAAATCTAAGATTCCAAAGGTAAAACATACAGCACAATGATAGAAAAAATGTTGCCAAGAAGCGCAGGTATGTATCTAGTGTGTCTATATAGATAAAAGATTTAGTGTAAGAATTATTTGCTTCCTTTTATTATAAAAGGAAGCAAAATAAAAAATAATTCTTACAATAAATCATTTATCAAGTGAAGTAATAAACCTTTTCGGAAAACAAATGAATCGTATATAGAATATCAAGTCTAAAACTTTTTCTTATAAATTTAATCATATATTTAGTAAGAATCTCCAATAAAGCACATATATATAAAAAGAAAAACTCAACATGAAACTCTTTTTAGTATTCCAAATATTAATTACTTTCTAATAGATCCAAATAATTTTTTTTCCTTATTAGAATACAATTAAAAGATGTTTTTGAGGATATATTTATTTAAAAAAAAAATGACATATGACGAAATACAAATCAAGTAACTTGTTATTATTATAACATAACATAAAAACATATGGCTAGAATATTGCTCTACTACTGTATCCCGTGAAATATTGTCTCTATAGATTGTAATAGTGTAATTACAGTGGTTCTTCTTCTTTTTTAATTTTAAATTTAGGGTTTAGCCCTTTAATTATTGTATGAAATTATTCCATTCCTTTATTAGAAGAATTTCACCTTTTCTGCGATTGTTATGCCAAATTGTTAAAATAACGGTGCTTGGCATATTGGCGTTTGACAATTAAACGAGACAACTTGCAAAAGCAACGTTCATTGCTTATTAGCCATTCAAAATAAATCGACAATTACCGACTTGTTTGTAATTGTAGTTATAGCTATTTTTTAAATAATTTTTTATATTAAAATATATATTTATAATTTTTATTTTATTTTTTAAAAATTATTTTTAATATCAATATATTAATTTAAAAATATTAAAAATATATTAATTTAAATTAAAAAAAAATAAAAAAAAATTTAAAACATTTTTAAAATACAAAAACAAACATGTAAAGTAACTTTTAATAGAAACAATTATTAATAATTAGCAATTTACAATCAAGAGTTATAGTTATGGGAAATCTTGTTCAGGATATAAATTAAATATTTGAATTCAAGTGAGATCCACTCACTTTTAAAGTTAAAAACTTTTTCAAATTTAATTTCTAATATAAAACATTAACATAATTTAAATAAATATAAATAAAAAATTAATCTAAGAAAATTATTAATTGACATGTTTTGGTGAAATTTGAAGTTTTCTAAAACAACATTATTCTATATAGAAAAAAATATTTATTGGTGTTTATATAATAAAAAATTAAAATTAAATCTAAATAACATACAAGTTTTCACCAAAAAAAAAAGAAAATTTTTTAAACAAAATGAATTTTAGGCTAAGATTTTTGTGCGCAACCCTCCTAACTCATGCTGGAGCTTCAAGCTACACATAAACATAATTTAAATAAATTATAAATAAAAAATTAATCTAAAAAAATTATTAATTGGCATATCTTGGTTAAATTTGAAGTTTTTTAAAACAACATTATTCTATATATATAAAATATTTATTGGTATTTATATAATAAAAAATTGAAATTGGATCTAAATAACACACAAGTTTTCACCCGAAAAAAACAAATTCAAACAAAGTGAGTTTTAGGCTAAGATTTTTGCATGCAACCCTCCTAACTCATGCTTGAGCTTCAAGCTAGACATAAACATAATTTAAATAAATTATAAATAAAAAAATTATTAATTGACATGTTTTGGTTAAATTTGAAGTTTTCTAAAACAACATTATTCTATATAGAAAAAAAAAATATTTATTGGTATTTATATAATAAAAAATTAAAAGGATCTAAATAACACACAAGTTTTCACCAAAAAAAAAAATTTAAAATAAAATAAGTTTTAGGCTAAGATTTTTGGGTGCAACCCTCCTAATCATGCTTGAGCTTCAAGCTAGACATGAGTTTGAATTTATTGTAAAATAACTTTTTTAGACTAACAATGATTATTTTTTGCCAACTTAAATTGGGGTTTAGATTTTGTTCATGAGGAATTTATTTTTTTAGCCTAACCTATTTTTCAGAGCTATTTTTACAAAAAATTTAATAGTTTTTTCAGCTCAAAAGACAACTGATTGAAATCTAAAAAAATTCAAGTTTTACATAAAGTAATTAAAGTTAATAATAGAGGAAATTTCATAAGTTTTTAGTTTCTAAGTTTCTCTATATAAAGGGATTGAAAAGGAGTATTTTGGGTTAATTTGTTTATACTATTATGGACAATATTAACAAGACAATTTCAACTCTTCTTTTACCTTAATTTTCAAGCTTTTTTACCATATTCTTTTCTTATTAATCTACAACTTAGGATCATTTTTTATTGAGAGATATTTGAAGCAAAATTCTTTTAGTTTGTTAAATATTATTCAAGAGTGCATCTAAACAAGATAATAGTGTAATCATGTAAAAATTATTAAAAAATATTTTCCATTTTTATGAGTTAAGATATAAGAGATGGAAAGATAAGGACCCCCAACACTAGTGATTATGTATTGGCCAAAAATTGATAACATCGATATTCATTTTGTGTTGTCGATACATGATCAAGAAGGAAGAGAGGTTTGTTGTATGTTATAAATTTATCTGCCCCAACTTTATTAATAGTCATTTTCACATGCAATGCCAACTATGTAGATTATTATTATTATTATTATTATTATTATTATTGTTATTATAAAACATGTGGAAAAAAATTATGTATGTACTGTGTATATAGATTCATTGCATTGTGGATCACACTGTATAGATGTAGTGTTTGTAGTGTGAAAGACACTGTAGCACAACGAGGGCGATGTGTTTTCTGTTTTTAGTTAAAAATTGATGATGGGTCTGGCTTAGACGCAAACCTAGATTGACTATTAGGTTTGACTCAACAGCTATACTTAATTTCTTAGTTGTTTATAAAGCTAGACCCAATGTTATTGGTTCTAGCTTGACCACCAGACCTAGCGCCACTATTAAATTTGACTTGACAGTCAAACCAAACTTTTATGTTTTTTTATCAAGGCAGACCCAATTTTATTAGGTCTGGTCTGGCTTGACTGTTACATCTAAAGTCACTATTGAGTTTGACTCGATTGTCAGACCTATTTTTTTTTATACCCAATGCTACTAGGTCTAGCTTTACCCTCAAACCCAAAGCTATTGAGTTTGGTTTAATAGCAGGACCCGATGTTAATGGATCGGGATTGGCAGTCAAACTCAATACTATTAAATCTGACAAACTCAATATCATAATACACTATCTTCCCCAAAAAAATCCCACTATCAAAATAAATATCAAACTTGAATCTAATACACTATCAAAGTAAACCCAGTATCATAATACATTATCTCACATAATAAAATCAAAGTCGGATCTAACCAAACCCTAAATCCACTTTAAATTCTATAAAAATCAAAGAAAATATCATTATATAATATATTTGAAAGAAAAAAAACAAGTAAATATCATTATATCATATATTTGAAAGAAAAAAAACAAGTAAATATCATTGAATAACATATTTGACATAAAAGGAAAACTTGCAATACAATACTAGACCTTGTCTCTTCGTGGATCTAAATTTCATCTAGATCCCTTTGAAAAAAAATCAGAAATGAAAAATTAGAAGATAAATTTGATGTTTGGTCACCAGAACCAATGCTACTAGGTCTGGCTTAGCCCTCAAACTCAAGGTCTTTTCTGTTTTTTATGCCAAACACTGTTGGGTATGGCTGCCCAATACTATTAGGTATGACTTTGCGATCAGACCCAAAGCTCTAAGTTTCAAAGATTAAACTTTGATCTTAACAATTTTATCACTTTTTGAAGCAAAATAAAGTTGTTACCCGTAAGTAAGATATCATCAACATAAACTAGAAGGTAAAAAATATCAGCACTTATAAAAAGCATAAATAATAAAGTGTTAACCTTAGAAGTGTGAAAGCTAAGAATGAACAAATAATCAGTCAGGCGAGTGTACCATGCTCGCAGAGTTTGCTTCAAACCATATAAAGACTTATATAACTGGCATATATAAGAAGAAAGGGTAAAGTCAATAAAACTAGAAGGTTGTTGCATATAGACTTCTTTAACAAGTACTCCATTGAGGAATGTATAACATATATTAAGTTAATGAATCATCCAACAATGCAAAACTACAACGGAGAAAACTAACATGATAGTCGTTTGCTTATTAACAAGACTAAAGGTCTCAGAATAATCAATACTTTCTTGTTGAGTAAAGTCTCTGGCAACTGATCAAGCCTTATAACACTTAATGTCGCCATCCACATTGTTGTAACCCAATTTTGGATTCACTAAAATTTTCTCAAATGTTATTTTATTTTATTATTCATAACAAAAAAAATAATAAATAATAATAATAAAAAAAGTTTAAAATATATTTTCTCAAGTCAACCGTATCTTTTAATTAAAACCGAGTCCACCGGGTTAATATAGGTTAAACCATATCGATCGGGATGAAAAATGAGTTTTGGGCCATTTCGGGTCAAAACCGTCATTTTCGGTCAAAACCGAGTACACCAGGTCAATACGATTCCCACTATGTCGACCGGGATGAAAAATGAGTTTCGGGTCAAAACCATCATTTTCGGTCAAAATCGAATCCACTGGGTCAATAAGGGTCCCACCATATTGACCGCGATGAAAAAATGAGTTTCAGACTATTTTTTATCAAAATTGGTATTTTTTGTCAAAAAACCCGGTCCACCGAGTTGATACCCGTATAAAGATTTTTTTTGTAATTAACATTGATTTTTAGCGGATGAAAAGCTTTTTATAATACTGTGTTATTTTTGGTCAAAAAACCCAGTCCATTAAGTTGATACCCGTACACGATCAAAACCAAGTCCACTGGGTCAATATGGGTCCTAACATGTTGACCGGGATGAAAAATAAGTTTCGCGCAGTTTCGGGTCAAAAACGCGTCT
>NW_011499850.1:3222647-3223440 GCF_000495115.2 Populus euphratica
TTTTTTTGTTAAAACCCGAGTCCATCGGGTTAATACGGGTCCCACCATGTCGATCGGGATAAAAAATGAGTTTCAGGCTATTTTTGGTCAAAAAGCCTGCTCCATCGAGTTGATACTCATATAAAGATTTTTTCGATAATTAAAATTGATTTTTAGCAGTTGAAAAGCTTTTTCTAATACTGATTTGAATTTTTAATTTTACCCCTATAAATAAATATTATTATTATATATAATAAAACAAAAAAAATAATACAATTTTGTCACAATAGATGGAGGATTTCTGCCGATGGTAGGCGGTGTAGCTGTACATTGAAAATTTTGCATAATCCGTGATTCCATTTCCCTTGTCATTGGCTATAAATAGCCAATGAAACCACGCCAACAAAAATAGAGAAAAAAAGAAACAAAGAGTAATATGAATCGAGCGCTTACTATTTGTGTTACTATTTGCCACTGTTCATTTATTTTCTAATTTTTCTTCACGCGAGTAAGATATTGCTTTAAAAAAAAAACAATTTGAAAAATACCAAAAATATCTCAACTGTGAGATCTAATAGTGTTTAAATCTGGGTCTTTGATTTTTTAGGATACAATAGGCTTTACCACACTAGATTAAAACTCAAATCCATCTCAGCCTTTAAAATAATCTTCCCTTTGATCCTGTTGCACAACGTCATCAGATGTACCAAACACTCGGTACACCGCGACACACCAGATCATAGCTCAACCCATTCAGACCGTCCGATCAACTTCCAGATCAAGCCAATCACAGCCGCACAATCAGCTCATCAAC
>NW_011499850.1:3223456-3268918 GCF_000495115.2 Populus euphratica
CGATCCAATGGTTTACAGCGTTCAGACGCACCGGTGCACCATACGCGCGTTCACACCGTAGCAAAGCTCAGAGTCTCTCTTTCCTGTCGCCGGCGATTCTTTGTCTCTCCTCCGATCTTCAATTTCCGGCCGTTTTAAGCCTCCAAATCACCACAGAAAGGTGCATCACCTCCTCTGAAGCAAAACCCCGGCCTTTTTACACGTTTTCACCGTCGAATTTGTCCGGAAAAAAGCCGCGACAGAATCGACCAACCGGAGCTTTAAGTCGATGATTCTCCCTCATTAGCCACCAATGGCTGTCGAGACCACCACCATCAAAATCCTCACCCTCAGATCTACCAGAATCGACTATCTGTTTGCTGGAATCTCGCCAGAAAATTTCGCCACCTCCAATAGTAGCCGCGCGTGAGCCACATGCGCCGCTAGTGGCATTTTCATAAATTTCCAATAAATCCGAGTGTATTTCAGTCTTTTACCTATACAGTGGCACTCAGCTAATTTTTTATGGCATTTTTGATATTTTTATATATAAATACTTGTAAATTTTTTTCATGTAAAAAAACAAAAAAAAAACAAAAATAAATTTAAAATAAATAACGACGCGGGTCTAACACCCATTTTATCATGTCACTGTTCATAGATCAAAATCCGATTCTCAAGAATGGATATACTCATTTCTCAACGATATCAAAATAATTTTTGTTTTATAAAACCCCTAATCAAGAAAAAAAACAATTATTCTTTTGGTTAAAACAAACAAAAAAGAGTGGAGTCGTCGTCCGACGTCGTATAGTGACACACATGATGTTTTATCTTGTATACCTAATGATTGCCAACAATATTCATTAAAGGATAAAAAGGAGCCAAAAACTAACTATTGTTAGAATAGGATGCCTGAATTTCATCCTTCATAGCACCATGTCAAGCCTCATAACTGTCAGATTTTATAGTTGTACTATCTATTCAGATTTTGCAAAAGAAAATACACCTTCATGAAAACAAAAATGATACGAGACATAAACATGTTAAGAAGTTAAATCAAGATAACAATAATCAAGATGAGAGGAGCTATAATCTAAGATCATAAATGGAGAAGAACAAAAATCCAACTTATAATCATGTTATGAGCATAAAAATAGAAAGTAAAGACACCCAAAAGTACATAGGAGATTATAATCAAGAGAATGATTAAAAAAACACTCAAACAGGGATTGATTTTGAAGAACTAGTAAGCATACGATTGATAAGATACACTAAGGATTCAAATGTATAATTTCAAAACCATAATGGGGCATTACATTATCGTAGGAGGAGAGTTGATAAAAAAAAAAAAAGAGGTGAAAGACGTATATATGAGGGTTTTTTTACTACTATTCTAACCAAGATATTAAATCTATGATGAAATCTTCTCTTAGAAACAATCTTTTGTAAGATTTAAATGCTAATAAAATGAAGAAAGATACACATCAACCATTAGCCTTCTAATTCAAGAAGCATTTAATAGAGAGGGTATAATAAGGATAGCAAATCTAAATTAGAGAAATATTTGGTCAATGGATATAAAGATCCTAATAATACCTCTTTCATTATTTTAATTTGGTAGAAAGCTAACATCTCCAAATATCCAAAACTCTTTATGATTGCAAGAGATGTCCTAACTATTTCTATATTTATAGTTATCTAAGAATTGACTTTTAACATGAAGGATTATGTACTAGATCCCTTTAGAAGTTCATTAAATTTAATAATTGTCATGTTGAAGCTTTCATTTGCTTCTAAAATTAGATCAACTCTTTTTTAGCACCAATATATCTTTCACAAATGATAAATGATATTGAAAAGTTTGAAAAATTAGAATCATATATGTTTTAGACTATTGTTAGACTATGCAACTTTTATTTATATTATAAATATTTTAGATTAACTTGTTTTATAATTAACTAAATTATTTTATTACTTTCTCATCTTTCAGAATTTGTTGGTTTAGCGATGGATGTTAAAGAGTAATGATTCATTATTGATAATATGAGATGAGGAGTAATTGTTAAACAAATACCTTTCGCATTTTCATTATTAAGATAGTTTTTATTGGTCGCCCTTTATCAATGTTTTGTACACACCAATTATATGACTCATATATGTACATCTACAACTAGTGGACAACTAATTATCAATATGTGAGAGATTTTTTTAAATGTCAATACTTCTAATTGTTTTGTGAATATTTAACTTTTGATACTTATAAGACTTATTTTTCATCTAATATATATAAAAAAATAGATTATTCTTTTTAATATCTAAGGTAATTGCCCATATTGAGTTCAATTGCCTAAAATACCTTGGACAAGATTTTTTAAGATAAAGACGGATTGATTGGAGAATTTCATATGTCAATCCATTACGCTTTTTGATATGGGTGGAAACCCAATAAGCCTTGCAAACTTGTTTCAAGGCCTAATGATGCATGAGTGAATGGTTTTGAATTATTTTAGTTGAAAATTGATAAGAAATAACTAACAATTGTTGATGTTCAGGTAGTTTTAAGTTTAAAACTAAAACAAGAGGTTATGATAGTATTTAAATGTTCAAAAATATATTTGTAACACAAGATAAAGTTTGAAGCATAGGTTTTGGAAAAAAAAATATTTTTGACAAAAGAAAAAAAGTTTTGTCAAGACTGGACTTTGGTGATATATAGGTTTTTTAAAAGACCTTTCTTGGTTGGCCTGGGCTGACTTTTATAAACTAAAAAAAAAAAAAAAAACTTAACTTCAAATAAATGATGTAAGCTCAGGACTCCATACAGATGCAAATATCATCATCGCAATATTGTAAGCATATAACATGTTTTCATATTAGAAATAGCTATATATGCACATACATATATAATTGCCTATAGCAAGAAACTTAGGACACCTGATGGTAAAAAAGATCAATTAATAAGTAATCTCACGATCTCAACACAACTCTCAAGGGTAAGTATGCAACCTATATATTTTTAGTAATCAAGTTAAAAAAAAAAAAAAAAAAGCTCTTAATTAGGCTTACCTAGGATGAGCCTTGATATCTACCATGTCATTTGCTTTATAATCTCACATGCACAACACATATCAAGCATTCACAGATCCATTGTAAAATCTTAAAGGTTTCAACAAGCCTTACAAACACATACTCATAACAACACATATATATTCATAATACCTGAAGTTCAAATAACAAACTAAATAGAAAATGTCAAGCAAAGACAAAAAAAAAATAACAAATCAAAATAAAAATATAAAAAATAAAAGCATGAGGGTATACCTAGAATCTTTTATTTGAGGATCAATTAGATAAGGATGTGATCACTTATATAATTCAAAAACTTTAAACTTCAAGTTCAACACTAAATTGAGATCTTATAGCTTGTTTTTTTCTAAAGTTTAGAGAGACCCAAAACCTTAATATTTTTCAAATTATTAATATTTCTCAAGTTTATCTCTCAAAAATCTATTTTTCTTCATATCCATTCCTCCTCTCTTCTTTTTTTTTTCTAAACCTTAGACCTTTTATAAGCAAGATAAATCACTCAACAAGATCAAAATAAATCATCAAATATGCTAGCAAATGAAAATCAATTGTTGAAAAGGCCATGATAAAAACATGGACCATAAGTTTGGTATGAGAACATGCAATTGCTCTCTCGACGAGGGTTACCAAGATAACTATTCACGGAAAAAAGCTAAATAAAACAATAATAACAAAAAAAAACAACTTATCATGGTGAAAGGCAAGCTGACAATTTTAAAATTAGTCAAGTTGATAATGATGAGGAATGTGGGTTGGGTGGATTTGAAAGGATCTAACTTCTAAGGTCTTGTATGAGTTAGAGGCAAGAGAAGGATGAATATTTGGTTTTGAAAAATGTTGGCTGGGGTTTTTTTCCAATTTTTTTCTTGAAAAAAAAAAGACAAATGAAGTTATTTAGGTATTTATATAATGTCTTTAAAATCATATTGTTTGACATAGTGAAAGTTCAAAATAGTTTTTAAAAACTAGCACCTTTTTTGTTTTAATCCTCCAGTGGTTTGAATTTTGCAATCTATAACTAGATTTTAGTTAAACAAAATAAAATCTTTCAATTGGGCTCATGGTTGAAATCAAATGAGCCCTTATGTTTTCTTTACTTTTTCAAAGTAGTCTGTAACTCTAAAAACTTTCAAATGAAGTCACAATCAATTATAAAAATGAAAAATCTCTATTCGATTAAGCCCTTAATTTAATTAATAAGACCTCTTGAGCCATACCAATTTGTCAAGTCTGGTTTTTAATCCTTTAACCCCTAGACCAAAATTGATTTTAGTTTAATTACACCCTTGAACAATTATCTTATCCAATTAAAACCTGAAAGATCTTGTCTAGCTTAAAAAAATGATTTTTTTTTATATGTTTTTAAATTATTTTTTTCTTTTAGGAAAAACAAACTCAAGATAAAAAATAGATTATAACAAAAGATATCTCATTTAATTTATGGTTTATTGTCCTCTGTAAGCATGTTAAGCCCAAGGTTCCTTTAAATCTAAATTTAAAAATAATTGACCTCAATGAGTATTGAACCACCAAGACACCTCTAACCTAAATTGAGGTTATAATCATACAAGTTCAATCTAGGCTATTTGTTCTTGGGTAAGTTTTAGGACCACCTTGTAATTGCGCTTATGAGCCTTGTCCAAGAAGCATAAAATCTCGAGATGGACAAACCCAAATATAATATATTTCTTTAAATTCATCAAAATAAAATAAAGAAGACTCCTTAAACCCAAAATATTACTTCAAACCGTTAGCTATCATTAAGGATGCAAACCTTGTACACAACAAATCCTACATTCTGCAGATGAGTTTGTTGCCCCAGTAACGTACGATTGACACTAAACAGTCCTAGTTCTTGAATTGTATCGTTTGTTTGCACTAATAATGTACGATTGACACTAAACAGGCCAAATTCCTCACAGATGTTTGCTAGACCCTACTTCATGTTCTCACATTCCGTGGTGATCAGCTTTCAAAAAATTAAGAAAACAAAGATGATCAATCTAACTGCAACGTGTCTGGATAAGGTGGATAGGAATGAAGAGGGTCTCAGCAGCAACGAGCCTGCTCCATTCCGGTGGCCGGTACGGGGACGAAGGAGACCCCCACCACCATGAACTCCTCGTGCACGCCTCTGTAAACTTCCCGCTTCTAGATGCATTTCATCTGCAAGCATAATTAATATGATAACATGCAATATTTGGGGGGTATAATTAATTTTATATACAAAATTCAGACGTAAAGGAAAGGATTTTTCAAATTGATAGCACTTACTCTTATTTTGTTTGTCCCTTTGCAGTGGCTTGTTGAATCCAGGAGTAAAAGAACTTTCACATGCATGATATGAAAGAAGCGTGAAACAAATCATGAAGAAAATCCATGCAAGCATACTTCTCTTCATTTTCAAGGGCATAGCTGGAAGAATCAGGAATTTTAGCTTGCCTAGATTATTAGTGTGAGCTTAGTGGTGGTAAATTATGGGGCATTTAAATGAGAACCTGTCGGTGGATTAAAGGCAATGTCGAGAAAGTTTTAAATGGTTTTTAAAAATAAAAAAAATGCATTTCATTTGAATTTCCTTTCCCCTTTTTATTTCTTTATTCTTTTTAGATTCGTAAAATATTAAGAATATTAATCGTGGGGTATATGCTAGTGATAGTGCTTTCATCTTTTGAGTTGGAGACCTTTATTTCCCATTCTGGGCAACTTAAAAAATGTAATTCGTAGAAAAACAAAATAGAAACTATGCTGGAGGTGTCTAAAGATTTATCTCTCCTACAGTTGAATGATTCAACGTCTAATTAATCCACATGACATAAGAGATAATCTTAAATTGATTAAAATTTTATTGTTCATGAGAATTGTTATTCCAGTCGTTTAACCTTTTTCAAGTACAATTTCAGTCTTCCAAGAAAAATCTACCTTAATAATTGCAATAATATAATTGTCTATGAATCACAAAGTAAGAGTAATTATTGTACATGTGGTTATTCTATTGGAGCCAGAAATAAACGTTGGCATGTGCGGTCCTATACTAGCAATATCTTGTAATTATTATTATTATTATTTTGCATTTTGACCACCTTCTTTTGGTTATTGATTTTTTTAAAATAAATAAATAGTGTTTATATGGTGTGTTTATAAAGATTTAGAATTGTTAATTTATGTTAATTTATTTTTATATTATTATCACAGTATCAAAATAATATTTCAGTATCGGATTGATATCTTGAAAATATTTCAGCATCGATGTATGATCTATTTTTAAAAAAATTTGATTAAATAAAAAATAATTTAAAAAAAAAACTAAATTACTAATAGAGTCAATTACTTGATTTATAAATTTGATGAGATAATCTTAGCTGTCGCAATTCACGGGTTTAGCGGGTACCTTTTTGTTTTTAATTTTTTCTAATTGAACTCGATTATATAATCGTTTTTTTATCATATGGTTGAAAAAGTTTCAGAAAAAAAGCATATTAATAAATTTTAGAAATTTTATGGGTTTTTTGACAGGTTTGACAAGTTTAATTTTTTTTTTCTTTAAATTTATTTTTTATTTTATTTTTAATATTGAATTAATTAAAATTTAATATTAAATTTATTTTTTATTTTATTTTAAATATTGAATTAATTAAAATTTAATATTTATAATTTATTTTATTTTTCTTTATATAAAGTTATCGTAGTTATAAAAAAAATCCCAGTATTGGTTTGATGCTCGATTTTACAATTATTTATTTTTTATATTATATAGTTAAATAAACATGAGTTTAGAAGGAAAAAAAAAGTTATCAATCTCAACAGAGTCTATTACTAAGTTAGCGAGTTTGATATATTAACCCGAGTTATCCAATTCACAAGTTTAGCAGGTTTACTTATCAAACTTGATGTGTTTTGTTTTTAGTTTTTATCCCTTTAATTTTTCTAATTGTTTTTTTATATTTCACTCTTCTTTAATATTGGATTGGTTTGGAAATGAAATTCATGATATATTTTTTTATTTTCTATAGAATTATCACGATCTCAAATAATTTTTTTTAGGGTTGTACTTGATTTTGCAAACATTTATTGTTATTTTAAAATTAAATAAAAATAATTTATAAAAACAATAAAAGTCATGGACTTTTATATTGTAACTAAATATACATCTTTAATTCCTGCAAAAGCAAAATAAATATTCAGAATTAATCCATTCCCAAAGTATAATGCTTATCTTCTGATGATGCTACAGTCTAGCCTAATTTATTACTTCTTCAACCGCCAAACACATGTTTAATACTTTCCTTGAGCAGTATAGTTTTCTTATTACGATCATGATGGGCTTTTTTTTTTTTCCCTGATATCAAATTCTTTGAATCCAGTATACAAAGCCATTTTTTATTTTATGACGTAGTGTTTAACAAAGATAAAACTTTGTTATTGTTATTGAATCTGAATAGTAGTATTGATCTCCATAAAATAAATTAAATATCCTTATTTATATTAGTATTAAAAAAATTTATAGGAAATGATTCTTATTTAAAACTTTCTTAATAATTAAATAAATATAGCATTAGAATTTATAATTAGTAAAATACTAATTAAATTAAAATTCTTAAAATAAATAGAAAATAAACAATTAAAATATAAAATTAACTAGAAAAAAATTAAAATAAGAAAATAGTACCTTAATGCTTCATAGAAGATGTTTTTGGGTTTCTTTACGGACTTATTTTGAGGCTTGACAATATCAATCTAGTATATAAACTCCTGGGATAATTGTTCCATGTCATTATAACATACTCTAATTTTCATTGATTATTATCCGAGATGGAACAAAGTAAGCATGGAACGTCTCAACTAGAATTAGGCAAGAAATCTGAAATGACCCAAAATCCCGAGCAAGATGAAGTTTGTTTCATCTTGGTCCATTTTTTGAAATAGTATGGGGTATATTGGCCATTATAGTCGAAATAGAATGGAAATGACAACTTAGGTTCTTATGAATAGTAACAAATTTTATTTTCATTTTAATTTTCAAACTTTCTTAATTGCAATTTCATCCTCTTAAGTTATATTATCATGGTTTTATATATTGAGATTTCTTTTGAATTGTATTTTCTCGTACATATAAAGTGTTGAGTGATATTTTAGTAATGAATTGAAGAGCAATTTTTAACATGAAAATTTATTTATAGTTACACGTAAAAATTAAAAGAAGGACCAAACTTTAAAAAAAAAAATCAAACACCATTTTGATTTGGACACAAAAAACTTTAATTTGCTCCTTATAGTTTTTAGCTCATCTATTGTGTGGTCATTGTTATTTTAAAATTTCTCATTTTGATTCAGAATTTTATCATATTTTTTTGCTTTCTAGTGTTTGAAAATGAAGAGACTTAAAGAGAAAATCACTAGAAAATATTGATGAGAGAAAACATGGTTAAATGTCACATTCAAGCCACTAAAAAGAGTTATTAGTTTGTATCTTTGAGGGAGGTTCATTGAAAATGGGTTTTTCCTCTAAAAATATTTAAAAAAAATATATAGATCTTGTTCGTTAAAGTTTTTTTTATTCATAATTAGTTTTTTCAAATGATAATTAATGATTATGTTTGTCTTCCAAAAGTTAAGAAAATAAAAGATTGTCGGCGCAAATTGAATAGTGGATTAACATCAATATTCCAACAAGAAGCTAAATCCACCGTTAAGGAGGAGGAGGAAAGCAAGGTAAATTAGGTAACGATAAGATTAGGTAACAAAGCTATAGTATCTCGATCTTAATCAAAAGAAAACCAAAAACATGACGAATCCAACTACAGCAGATCCGAATGTTCTTGACAGAATTGTAGAGGATTTCAACAGTAAACTATGTGCTCCACTCTTGGGCTTGGTACGAGGACGAAGCGTATCTCCGCCACCATAAATTCCCTTGGCTCTTTGCAAACTCTTTAAATCAACCCCATGCATGACCCCCTCAAGCCTTCTCCGATCACCCTTTTCTTTTGATTCGCTTATCATCCCGTATACATCTGCACAGGACAGGAGGAACAGGGAGTTTCGAAACAAAAAACGCAAATTCTACAATCCGTATGAAACAATCTTGCTAACACTTACTCTGGAGTTGATCTCTTCTCATCAATGCGTTGTCCTGAGGGGCAACCGTTCCGTCGCATGCATAGCATGGAAGGGCTGTGAAGCAAATGAGTAGCAGCAGCCATGCTAGTATTCTCCCCCTCATGTTATACCTGCTAATTCTCAACTTCTATTTCAAATGTTTAATCAGGTGTGAGAGAAGTACAGACAAGGTTCAGTTGACAATTCAGCTACCTATTGGAGCTCACCGGATTTACATTAGCGTTGGTCGCTTATAAGATTTCCTCTCAGGTGGGCCATTAAGGAAATGGAATAAGTTCAGTGACTTCTTTTTGCTGTAGTGCTGCTGACTCCAGCTAGCTTTAACTGTGGCTGCAATAAGATGCTCTTCCTTCTTTTCCATGAATAAAGATAAGATGCTTTGTACATGGGCTAAACTATCTTATTACTAAACTAGTTTTTAGTTTAAAAATATAGTAATTATTTTTTAAAATATTTTTTATTTAAAATAATATTTTTTTATTTTTAAAAAATTATTTTTATATCAACATTTTAAAATAAAAAAATTAAATTTTATCCATAAATTAAATGCTTTATATTGCAGTAAAGTAGGACCTTGCCTCACGCTAGCATATGCAATCCTTTAATGGGAGAAGTCTAGATTTTAAAATTTCTCCACCCCACCGACAAGTCTTTTTCTATGTTCAAGATTCACTGACATTGATTCCATGTCAATTTAATGTGAGATCAAAGAGCATCACAAATTCAAATCACTTTAATATTGTAATAAAAATTCATTTTAATATTAAAATTTATTCTGATTCTAAGATGTAATTATATTAAAAAAAAATATTTAAAACATCCTGTCTTTGACTCTTTGCCTTTTAAGTGGAGCAATATCTTCTATTTATACTTGAAAAAATATATTGAATATCTTGCTATTTATATAGTTGATTTCTAGGCCTTTTTGTTTGGTGTTTTTTTTTTTTTTGTTCTTTACATTTAGGTCTCTTTTATTTGCAAATTCATGATAGAAAATTAAACAAATTAAATGAAAATTAGAGTTCTTTTTTTTTAAAACAGGACAATGCACAATACAAAATACACGAACTAAGAAATTAACACAAAAACATAATCTTCCATCATTTTCACTACTACTGCTCCAACCATTCATTACTCCAGTAACATCTCCATCACCAGCAACATCTGGCTCCTTTAATGGCTTGCTTTGTTTTTTATAAACACAGTCGAAGAACAAGAAAAGCTTCTACCTTTGCAATCCTGTCACAAGGGAGCACACAAAGACTCCTTCCTCAAGAGCCAAGAACGAAAACAAGAATGGCAAATTATTATTTGATGTTGTTTTCGGGTTCGGTTACAATTCTGAAACTAAGAAGAAGAATACTTCTACTGCTCATTCTAAGTTCCCAAGGAGAAATATGAACATTTGGTACTAAATACTGGAAACCTAGCGGCCACTTTCCCTTCCCCGTAAGTATGAAATGCTTTTGTTCCTCCTTGATTTATGCTCTTGCTTGGATTGTGATTCTTTAGGAGGTGCTAATACATGTTGATTTCATATGCGTTTGTGATGATGATAGAATAAGTAGGTAAATTTTGAATTTATGAATCTGGTATCATATTGATGAGCTCCCTATTTATCTCTCTCAAGTTACAAAGCTAGTATTTGAGATATTTAATTGATGTTTTAATTTTAATAATCTGATTTATTTTTTTTGAATAAGATTATTGGTTAATTATATTTGATATTTATAAAAAAAAAAAATTTAATATTAAAAGACTTTGAGTATCGTTTAAAAAAAATCATAATTTAAATGAAGAATCTAAAATTAGATATGTTATTTATGTTAAATTAAATAATAACAAATACAAAAAAACAATTATAATTCTTAATAATCTATTTATTATGAGTATATAGTCTTAATCTAAATATAAATAAAGTATATATAGTTCAAATTAAAAATATTATTCTTTATTAAGACTATATAAATATTATTTAATAATTTATAATTAAAAAAAACTAAATTTTTTTTTAATTGACTCAGGTATTTAACTGATTTCAAAAATAATAAATTATTATCCTCTCATTGATGATTTTTTTAAAGTACAAATCCAAATAAAAATAATAAATATTCATACATGAAAATTATGGCAGTTAAAATTATTAAATAAGATTTAAAAAATAATTTTATATTATTTTTCAAAATAAATGATGTTAGTCGACCTATTCGGGATAAGAACTCGCATAAAATCTTAAGTTCCCTTCAATCTTTTCACTTGTCCATTCTTTTTAGGCGCCTAAAGATAATAATGGAGAAAAATGGGGGATATGCTGGTGGACGGTGCATGACTGCCGGTGAAGGAGTTGAGGCGGATGCAAAAGAGAGTAAAAGAAGAGGGAATAAAGATTACTTTCTGGATCAACTGGCCTGAGCGCACTGCATAAAGGAAGATCTAACGCGAATAATTATCATAAATTTCCTTCAACAAGCTTTAATTTGTGCTTTAAATCTTGTGCTTCCCGTTGCCTCCCTCTCCCCCGACCAGAAGAATCACCTAAACTTCAGAACCGCTAGTCTAAAGCACCGAATTTTTCGAGTTGGATTGGCTTTTTTGTTGGATTTGGCTGAGGTCAACACGATCCTCGAGAATTCATAAAGCGGAAAACATCTCCGGTGGGTGGCGGAGGCGGCAAAAACAATATTTTTTTCAACTTTTTTTTTATTTTTTTATTTTTTTTCTTGCTCCGCCCAGGTGATGTTTTCTTATTAATATTTTTATTTATAAAAATGATATCATGAATTATAATTATGTATGTATGTGAAGATTTAAAGAATCAAAAAATATTTCTTTGTATTCATTTTTACATATAATTAAATATAAATAAAGGCAAATCTCGTACTATGGGTTCTTTCATTGACTTTTGACTTCCATCAATGAATGTTAACGTTTCTGAACCCTGTTAATTAACGGAAACAATAAAGTACGTAGGCTAAACATTGTGTAAAATACCGTGTACATAGATGCAAATAGCTATTTACTATGACAGTTAAATTATAAGTTTTTCTTGGTTTTTTTTGTTAAAATTTTATTAATTTTTAATTTATTCTTCGATGAAGTTTTATAGTGTAATATTTAATTTTTTTAATTCAGTTCTTTTTTTATTTATTTTTTTGTTAAATTAAATTTTCTTTTTAATTTAACCCTTCAATTTTATTTTTTTATCCTCTAATTTACTTTTTATTTTGATTTTCATCCTTATTTTTTTACTATAATTTTTTATTTTAAATCCTTTTATGTAATTAATTATTTTTTAGGTTTCATACCTTAACGTTTAATTTATTAGGGATTAGATTTTAGAATTTTTTTATTTACTGTACTTTCAATCTAATTAGTTAGGTCACAGGTTTGAAAAATTAATATATGCTAACATCTTTTTTTGTCATTTTATTTTCTAATTTTATCTTTCAACATTATTTAAAAAAAATAGTTATGTGATTATCTATATTTTTTTTATTAATTAATGCTAGTCTTATAAACTAACCCACGAGTTTTGTAAAAAAAATTGAATAATTTTTTTATAATTATTTTGGGTGTATTTGATTTTTGAAGATATTAATTTAATTTATTTATAAATTTTATATATACATATATGATATTTATTTTAAAAAATATTAGATATTTATTTTTAGAAATTATTTCTAATATATGCAACATATGTTTTCTCTTTTATTTTATTCAATCATTTTCATGTGAGTTTTTATTTATATTGTTATTGAATTTAATAAAAAAAATTAATTTTAATAAACAAATTCAATAAATAAGATAAATATTCCATATTGTGAGACCAAATATCTTAAACGATATTCATCGCTTAATTTTTTTAATTTTTCTTTTAGTTATTGTTAATGAATCTTTTTTATTTATTTATACCAATAATTATCAATTTATTTAATTAGGTGCTTGCATAAAAATTTTGAGTGAAAATTAAATTTTCTATTTACAAAAACATGTTAAAAAATCTTGCATATCCAATAAAAGATCTTTGAAAGAAAAAAAAAAGGTGTGTAACCATATTATAGGTAGTAAGAATATATTTTGCACATGCTACAACACAATGAGATAATAAAACCTTAAGGTTAATAAAAAAAACTATATTTTATCCAAAAAAAAAATAAAATGAAGAAAAAGTTCTAATAAAAACGAAAAAGCATAAGAAAATAAAATACTGAAAAACTAAAAAAGTCTCTATCGCCCTTTCTCCACCAATGCCCAAAAAAAATGCTCAAGTTAAGATTAAGAAAAAAGGTAAGAAAAAAAAATTACAAAAACACAATAAAAGTCAAAGCCTCTCTCTCCATTTTCTCTACGCCTGTTATTAGCAAAAAAGAAAGGCTCGTTTCAGTCCCCTAACTATTAAGAATTCTCAGCATAGTCTCCAAAATCTGGATCTATGATGTAAATAGTTCTCATGACAAACAGGCGCATAATTGCTTACTTTCTGGTCAGAAATTAGAAATATAGAGTCACATATTTGTATTCTGTACGTACGACTTGTGTGAAATCCATTTAGAAAATGGGTTAAGCCCAAATTAGATGAGCTGTTCTTCAGGGTTTTATAACCTTCTCAAATCCCATTAACGATGTAAAATAAAATTATATCTAAAATAATTTTAGAGTTATAATTTCAAAACTTGAAATACAAAAAAAAAAATTATTTTAAGAGATAATATACTGGCAAAATAAAGGACCATAAAACAGGAAGGAAGAATTTTGGGTTTGAAAGATATAGATCTTTAATGTTAATAATAATAATAATAAGAATACATGCCACCTTAACATATGGCTGATTATATAATGGCTTGAAAGAACAAAAGATGTTTCTACGTGACTGTATGCATGGAGCCGAGGCTCGCCGGTGAAAAGCTCAGAGGAGAAAGGATTTCCAAGCCAAATCCAATGGGACCCTTTGAGAACTGTGAGCCCAGATTGTGCCACAGAAAGAGAGGGATATTTTATTATTGATTAAAAAAAAAAAACTTTTTTTGGCATAGCTTATGTCACCGAAAGCTTGGGGGGGGTGTTCCTGGAACTGCCATTTCTGTTTTCTTACAGCTTGACCTTTCTTAGAACGCCGCACCGACAGGGAAACGATTTTAGAGGAACATGCCATCTGATATTTTAGCCGCTTGAAGCCTGTGTAAAATTGAAGCTATGAAAAATTAGAGATTTTAATAAGATCCTGCTTACTCAAAATGGTTGCCCTGAACGATTTTCAGTCATCATAAAAGATAATTGGTTCCCATCAGATTTTAAGTTTTTAACCCCCTTTTATGCCAAGGACCTCAAAATGTTGGTTTCCCATCAGATTGAATTATCCTACGTTTACTTAAATTCGAAAGCTTTATATCATATTTGCGTCGTATTATATTATTTGAGGATGTTTCAAAATCCAGCAGGTTATTTTTGTATTTAGATTGAGGTTAATTAAGATGTTCAACTATATAATTTTTTCTTCTTAGCTCAGGAATTACCAGGTTAATAATAAAAAATTTATTACTTGCAAAAATAATTTCTGATGAAGGGATTTATACGACAAAGACAATAAATAAAATAAAAGAGTTTTAAATTTCAAATGTAAAAATGTTTGTTTTTATTTTTTTGAATTATTAATACTTTAAATATATGTAAAATTTTAGAGTAGAAAACGTTTTGAATATTTTACTTGGATAATTTAGGAAATATTTATATTTTTCGAACCTGGTTGTTTTGATAAAAACAAAAAATTTAAAAACTCATCTTCACTTGATGACATTAATGAGAAATAAAAAAAATATATATTGTATTAATAAAAAAATATTTTTTACATGTCCATTTTATGTCATTAACCAAGAATAGAATTCTATAATTTTAAATTTCTAAGATCAATTGAACTTAATATATAGCCAAACTTATATTAAAATAAAATCATGGATATTCATTAAAAATACAAATCATATAAGGTTTAATAGACGTCAAAACTCAAATTTATAAAATATATTTCCTTGAATTTAGTTAATTAATGAATTCAATTGTATTAAGTTTGGCAATTTAGTAGGCTCATGTTAATTTGAGCTCATTTATCAACTCAACTCAAATCTATTAAATCTGATAATTCATGTTATTTTAAGTTTAATTGATAAATAAATTTAAATATGTTGAATATAATAAATTATCATATTTGTATTATCTCAAGCTTTGTTAATACATAAAAATATTAGGTAAAAAATATTGAATAATCATTATTGATACAGGTAAGCTAGAGTCATCAACCCCGTCCATCATCAAGGCATGCTCAACATGCTAGGCATGCTACAATATAAAAAAGACTAGCTTAATTTTCAATATACACGGGCGGCCAACTAGACAGTTCTTGTCCTGTTGGCTATTCTAGTTTTCATGTCACGCTCAATACTAAAGGAAAAGGAGATTACTTCAAACTCAAAATTAGCAGATTCGTCCAAATTTCAATACTAGGTCCCACCCATGCTGACATTATAACAACCCACATTTTAAAAAAAGCGCTTATGGACAACCCACTAAACCAAATATTACTAAAAATAGGCTGATATTTTATTTACTTAACAATATTGGAACAATGATCGCCCATGTGAAATACATGCATTGACTGCATGGTTTAAGAAAATTAACAGCCTAAGTATTGGTACAGGCAACTACTATGACTCTCTGTTTATGCAGATCCTCTAGTTGTGTTGAGAATATCTGCTAAATAAATACAAGGCACGTGCAAAAGCCAGGGGCAGGGTAACATAGAAAAGACATCTTTTTTCCTAATAAGGTAGAGCACCGCTTGGTATACAGCGACTCATTGAGAGAATTATTGAACACTCAACTTCAACAAATTGGGCAATTAACCACACCAGGCTTAGAACAGGAAAAAACTGAAGAAGGCGAGAACTGAACCAATTATATGGCTGGAAGGAAGTTGGGTTCGGACAGCAGACGATTTGCGACCACTACGAGGATAAAAACGAGCCCTTTTTTTTATGTGAACTCCTAACTTCGGAGTCTGAAATGAACTGATCAGGCCATTTTGTCTTCCCTGAGGCAGTTTGGGTTTGATGGGAACATTATCAAATTGACTCTTGACAGCTGAACTTGGAAGAGAGTGTGATAGCAAGAGGAGGCTGAAGAGCAGGAAAGTGAATACATTCCTCATTTGAGTCATGTCTGCTAAGGAAAAGTAGCTGAGATATTTGTTGTTTAGTGGACTCTATGATTAATAAGGAGGAGGTATTTATAAGCAGTGCCGCAAGCAATCAAGAATTTAAAATATTACCTACCTGTGAAGTGCCCCTTCCTGCACATGGACGTCGGTTGAAAGATACCTACAACAGCCTAGCAAATTGACACTAGTAGCAAACTTAAGTAAGGTATCTCTTTCCAGCATGACAAGCGAATTTGGAATGGCAAGATTTTACTTCACTTGATTTCATGATAAGAAAAGGGCAGAACAGAATCATATTGCATATCAGCAAAAATAATTTTTCAGTGCATTACAGTGCTTGTCCTAGTGGTGGAAGGGGCTTGTTTCCTTCCACTGCACCTGGGTTCGAGCCCTGGCGTGCATGTCTGTCACCCCCGCGGTGCCTTACATGTCTACTGAATTTGCAGGGTATTTAGTGGGCCGTGGAGATTAGTCGTGGTGCGCGCAAGTTGGCCCGGATATCTCACGTAAATCAAAATAATAATAATAATAATAATTTTTCAGTAAAAAATGACAAGAAGAATATTAGCTAGGACTTCTTTATCCCAAGACTAGCTTGGAGTTTTCTACAGGATACCCCTTGTAATAAAATTCATGGGGTAAATTACTTAGATTGCCAAAAAAACAATTGAAACAAAATAAAGCTAGGTGGAGGATGATTCTTGATGCTGATACCAAATATTGACTCCAAGGCATTGGTGTAATGTCAATAAACTACTAAAGCACCTAAAGTGGAAGATGATTTTTAATTTAATCAAATCTTTCTATCTTTTTTCCTAGATACAATGCTTCCAACTAATACTACGCAGACTTTATTTAGATCTTACTATGCAAAGGCCTTACTCTTCTGCTGTTAAACATGTTCCTTTGGCATATGCTTTGCAAAAACAAATAAAGCACTGGTATCTTAGACAGTTGGTGTCCACTGGTATTTTAGACAGGAAATACTGGCATTTGGATGAATGCATGATTTAGTCGGCAGAATAGTTTATCAAGAATATCTTGGCTGAGCTCCTGAAATGTTGAAACCTGGCCCACATGTTTAGCCAGTTCACCTGTGACTCGATCCAAGTACGAAACATGAAGCCCTTTTCTGCTCTCAAGAAGTGCTAGCACTTTGCGAGCATGGAGAAATGAGATCACCCACTCCTCAAATACCGCTGCAATGGAGCTATCGGATGCCATGTTTATGGTTTCTGATGCATGCTTCTAAAGCGTGATCATAGATCCAACAAAGAGAAGTATACCAATAATGTTCTCAAATTACAGAATGCCAAGAATGTATTAACTTCCGATCCAGCTTTAGAGAAATACTAATTGTAAAACAGCTAACATGAAATTCGAATGCAAAACCAAGAGGAAGCTTAATCAGCAGAAACCAACGAGAACCTAAGCAACATGGACAAAAGGCAGGAAAGATACATACCACAGTCAAAGCCTTCATCCCTCAACCAAGTTAACAAGTAGCCTGATATCAAAAACTCAATAAGCTGGATCATATCATCTACCAAAAAGGTTAAAAGAACAATGAGAAGAAGATAAATGAGAAGGCTATGGTACTCCTGGAGAACCAAATTATACTTGCATCTAAATTCTTTATTGAAGAACCAATATGAAATTTCTATTGTAATAAAAGTTCAGCTCAAAATAAGATCACATATCCTCAAAGAAAGGTCTGGTGATAAGACATAATGGATAAGTAGAACCAGCAGAAATTATGCATGGATTAGCTTCTCATAATAAAATGCTGTTTCCAAGCTCAAGTTAATGGGCTTCGGTTATGGATAAGTTTTGAAAAACTGATTAGGGTCAGGATGGAATTGATGGTCATGATTGTGAATCTTACCATAGTACCTATATGATGAACAGGCACTCATGCAAGTTTGGAAAAGCCTCTTATCAAATGGCTCCAAGAATAGCACTTTTTCTGCTACCATGGAAATTCTTTGAGAAACTGGATATTGCACGCTGCCCAAAGTAAGGTTCACATCCAAGTTTTCGGATCAAGTGGTGAATATAGAACTGGGTATCAGTTAAATTTGATGTGACTCTGTAACAGCGCATCAAGATATTAACAGGAAGAACTCATTAACAGGCAAAACTAGAATGAAATTAAATAACATAAAACAACCAATAGAATCACTCATTGGAACAAACCAAAGCACTTAGTGGTTTTGTGTTCCTTCCAATTTTGTCAACAGGGAAATCAAGAGGGTTGGTTCAATTAACCAAGGAGAGACACCAAAATAATAGATCAAAGTTCCTACTGTTAGATTTCATATATGTATCTACTAAATTTTGTTGCATCTTAATTTCCAAAAGCAGCCAGATGCTTAACATCTCCATGTGAAGGGGAACACATCCTTTTCACTAAACTCACAATTAAGCTACCGATAATGGACTCGGTGTTATTTCCTATTGATAACGGGTTCCTCGGTGATGGTACAAGAGACAGGAATAAGATTAAAATTGAAAATAGTCCAAGCAACAAGGGAAAAGATTAACAGAAGTGGTGATTGCAGGTAGATGCGATGGCCCCTAACCAATCTATCGAAGAAGAGAAACTGTACATGGAAAAGAGGTAATAATGCAAAGCTTATAGCCCATCATTGGAGGTATTTGAAAACAGAACAGCAGAGCATATTCAAACATTAATGTTTGAATCTAAAACTTTCTTGTACTGAATTGAACAAACGTCAGCCAGCTTCCGGTACTTGATTGAAAAAATGCTAGCACCTAATCAATGGAGAGTGGCTAACAAAATAAATATGCATGTTATTATTTATTTTCTCAGCAGTATTATTTATTTTCTCAGCAGTTCTCCATCACTAACTAGTCCAAAACAACTTAAGTGAAACGTTTCCCAACTTATCACCTAAAGCCATAGGTTTAGTTTTTCAAAACCACGATGTCTCTTATTCTTTTTCTTTTGATTTGTGAATACGTGCCTTGAAACCTGAGAATTCGATATATGATGGTGTCAAAAAGTATCGCCACCCGCTCCTGCTCTGTAGCAACTTCCTAATCGACAGCTACTACTGCGTAGGACATATTCAGCCTCTTCCTATGGTACTTTTTCCCACTACTCTCGTGAATCCCACACCTTACAAGCATCCGGAATATCATTAGGTTTCATGGCAATGGCGGATGTTCAATTTAATTTATGAGATTTAACTAGGTTGAGAACATTGATATTCAGGTTATATTTGTAATCCTGTAGATACGTTATACCTATTATAGCATAGAAGCAAGAGTGCTTCCCTTTCTATTTGCACCTACGTCATGTCCAGTCAGTCTGCACAATTATTCTTATGAAAGTTAAAAACAAAATAACCAATCTAAAGACTCATTTACCATCACGATTGCACCCAACTCGTTCTTGAAATAAAGAACAGACGGTAAAAGACTCATTCACCATCACGATTCCCTCATTCGCAGTAGAGCAAACACAAAATTCTAAAACAAAATTCCTAAAAACTCTCTTGATTACTGATAACAAAACAGTAGGTCTGCCTAGCAAACCGACTCAACTTCCATCTAAATTCATTACAAGGCTGATTGGTACACTCCACGTTCAAACAAGATTTGAATTATCTTAATATACCAACATAGCAGTTCAAAATAAACAGAAAGGTGTCCATAAATTCATCTCACAGTTCTTGCCCGCGTGGAACGTTTTGTGGAGGCACGTACGTGCCTGTTAGACAGGGCAAAGTCCACGAAGTAGTCTGGACACGTTAAATGTCTAGTCTGACAAAAACAACCATAACTTTAGATATGACTGTTGGATGGGACTGAAATTTAACAAGGAGGTTCTACAATCCTTGCTCCATATAAGGTCAGCTTGCCAGCACCTGATGAGGTTGGGAAGACCCTTAAATTAAACCGTAAGTTTTGCTACTGTATAAACTGTTGTTATAGCTATAACCTTAGCGCTCGAGAAACCCTAGTTCTATTTTTTCCTTTATACGTTGCTTCATTGCCTCCTAGAGCCTATCCCACGTAACTCCCCCAATCCCCTCCTTTGAACAAGATTTTGATCACATTAATCCACCGATATCTTCATAAATGAACTAATATGTATGTTTAGCGGCTACTAACAGGAGAAGGAAAAAAATGTCTACTGAAGATGCTTCAAGTTAATTCCACATGTATCGAAGGTCGGGAAGAAGTGAAGAAAACAAATCTCTATTGATCTCTCAGTGTCAAAAATTACAGATAACTCATGTGAAGCAAATTAAATACATTAATCAAAATGCATTTAAAAGCAATAAATATTCCATTCATGGTATTAAACAATTAAAGAAAATACTATTTCCTGGAGATTACGCAACAGCACTTGAATTAACTCAATTAACCACACTGATTCAAAATGCCGCTAATTTAAGGTAAAAATGGTCAGTCGAATCACCTGAAAATCGTTGTTTTCTATTTGAATTATTTCTTCTTCTTCCTTCTTTATCTTTAACGGCACTGCAAAAATAAAAAATCCAGTCATGTAATTATATTGATTAACTGATGAACCTAGTTAATAAATTAAGAGTGAAAATCGTTATATCAGTCATGATGATAATGAGAATAATGAGACCTTGTCTAAGAAATTGACGGCGAAGGGCATAGTTAAATATGCGATCAGAGCCGTCTCCGGCTTGCTTAGGCCTTAATTTCCCCAAATTATTAAAGAAAAAGCATTTGCATAATCCAGTTTGTGGAAACAAATCACACTGTGAAGCATCTATAACACACAAAAAATAAGAAAGAAAATTGAAAAACCTGAGCGGAAAGAGAGAGAAAAACAAATTCTATAACCTTCAGCTTCCTTGAGATCTTCTCTCAGTCGAAGCTCTTGTTTTCGCTCCAGTCTTTCAAAAAAAAAAAAAAACAGAGCGTAATTATGCTCTGTTTGTTTTGTCAAAACCTAATCGCGAGTCAAATGGCTGCATTTGATTGTGTTCCAAACAGAGAATATAGATAGACGAAAATCCAGCGAAGAGCGGCGGATTCTGAAGGAAGATTGTTAGGAGGAGGAGCAGGAGGAGGCTGTTTCTGGAGAAGTTTTGATCGCAGGAGGGAAATTGCAACGGTGAGCTTCAATGAGTCGTCATCTGTTGATGACGCCGATGCCGTTTTGGTGTTTGTTTCTGGTTTCACTTGAGGCCATACTTTTAATTTGAAGTTTACTTAACGCGGGAGAATCTTGAGCTTTGTAGTTCAGTTTGCTTTATTTACAGGGAGATCCGCTAATATAATGGAAGTGGGGTCGTTATATTTTTCAAAAAAAAAAGTACTTATTTAATTATTTTGCAATAGAAGCTGTTTTGGCTTGAGAAATATTTTTATGTAAAATATTTTATATGTAAATATTTTTAATGATAATTGTAAAGATAATAATGATAATAATAAAATGATAGTATTAATGGTGGTGATGTGGCAATAATAATAGAGAAAATAATTATGATGATAATGAATAAAAAATAAAAATGATAGTGATGAGATGGCAGCGAAAAAAATAATTATAATAAAAAATTAATGATGTGATAGCAATACTGATGGAATGACGATCGTAGTGTATTTATCACTAATAAATTCGATTTTTCATTGACAAAAAAGCAATACAAAGAAAGAAGTGCTGCTACCTAAAATTGACCTAGAAGCCGATGTAACCAGAAAAGAAAATTTGGCTAAATAACAAAGAGGTTGATGCAGTACAGTTCCTTGCCTTGTACAAATGTATTATCATGGAGAAATTAGGGATCCACATCGAATCAGTCAGTTTCATTGAAAGTTGAAGCCGCGCAATTGAATTCAAGGGAACACCCTCTGTTGAATCTTCTTCGTGTCGAAGATTTTTATTGTTTGCATGGGACCCTATCAAGGGAACCACCGCTCTATACCGGACCGGTACCGGATATTGATAATAACCCATCAGAAGTTGAGGGTGAAATGCCCTCTTCACACAGCCCTAGCCATTATTCCAGTGGGGTTTCTTGTCCCAGAGACATTGAAATATGACCTAAAAATTGAAAGGCATCCTATCTGCAAGCTTCCAACCTATAAATTCAAGCTCCGATTAGGATGTCCTGCGACCAGCTTGACACTATAAGCTTCACTTGTCAGTTTCCTCTAGACAAATCCCACCACTTCCTCCGCCGCCGCCACTTAACGCTCTTTTTGAAGCTGGATGGCAAAACAGAACTTGGCTCCTCTTAACAAACCAAAAATTACCGAAGTCAAGAAAGGATATAATTTGGCAAAGACTTCTGCTGCATAATTATAGCACGCCAACAGCTTGCATTTCTTGAAACCATGGCAGCTTGCAGGAAGCGTAATCAAATGTGGAAGGAGCAGATTAACCTTCAAAACCAACTAAATCTGGTATGTTATAGCACCAGCAATCAGGCTAGCATCATAACTGACGGGCACCAGAGAACGCAACAGCACAACAAACAAAAGGTGATACAAGTGAGGATGTAGAAAGTGATTTATGAGCTGAGTTCAAATAATAAACTAAATTACTCAGTCAAGAGAACAAAAATTGAAAACTAATCAAATACAAAACAACTGGATCCCTTGAAGGGACATGCTTCTCGAGCTACAGGCACGCGAGACCAAAATCCACAGCATTATGGTTTGATTTCTTTCTTCGGTAACACACAACTATGATCTCAGGAAAAAATATACAACTCAAAAAATATGTCATGTTCTTGGCAGCTCCACCTTATCACATAGTACAAGTTGCTCGCCTCAAAATGGTGTAGGCGGGGCATTATGAAGTACACGTAAGCACAAAAAAGTTGGATACAGATGGTGAAGTACTCACGTAATAGAATGGTAGACTTACTAAAACAAACTCTGGCAAGCCTCAATGGCGGATGCTTGAGTGTCCAATACAAGTTGCCCATCCGGACTTGAAATAATGACCCTTATTGCTGCATCAAACATGGCTCTCCGATACATATCATCCTCCATCTTCTTAAGGACCTCTATTACCATTTTAAAGTCCAGTCCCCCAACCAAGACTAATTTCCCGATAATTTCACCAAAATTATTTGGTGCCTTTGGCAAATCAATGCCAATATCATCCAACATAGAACCATAGAGTAAGCACCCGGTCCCTATGTCTTTAGCTGTGAGGACCTTCTTGGAAAACAAATATTCCAAAAGTTTGGCAACTGGTTCAACACATGGTGGGTTTGCCTCTAGTGCAATGAAGATAGCTTCCTTGACAACTTCAGGGTGATAAGCTGGAGACTTCAGCTCCTCCACACATTGCAATGCCTCATCCAGAAGCAAGACACTGAAATATTCCTTCAGGAGTGAGACGGTCTTTCTCCTGAGTTCGTCAGGATTCACCCTAGCAGCTGAAACAACTGGTCTCTCTGAAACTGGAGGCACGTAAGGAGCAGGAAGCGTTTTACTAGGCAGAGAGGCATGAGCAGGAGGCTCTGCACTGAAACCAGAGTTTGATGGCCTAGAAGGAGGACCACCACTTCCCTGCAGGAGGGCACTGCTCCTACCACCTATAGAACCACCACTGCCCTCGGGTAACAGCCTGGTGTTTAGTGATGACTTGTTAAACATTGGTGATTGGACACGTCCCCCAAGCTGTGTAAGACCATCACCCCTTGGCATTGAGCGGTTTCTAGGTATCTCCCAGTTGTCATTATCAATTCCAGGCATCCCAGGCATTCTCCTAGTTCCTGGCATGCCAGGCATCATCCCCCCAGTGCCAGGTCGGTTGATGGGGAAGCCCCCAGGGCCAGTAGTCCCTGGAGCGGTGGAAATAAGACCACGGTTATTTCTAATGCTTGCAGTAGCACCTGGACGCAGCCCAAGAGTCTTTTCTGCCTCAGAATGAATCTCTGTGATGGTTTTAGCTTTGACCTGCAATGACAACCAATAAAATATTTACATAAATACAGCATCTATTACCTGAATTAGAAATTAATGGTAGAAATCTTACCTCTTCACGCCTAGGAACCCAGTTGTTCATCCGTAGGTCAAGAACACCGCGCACCATGAACCTCAGTCGAGGAGCCAGCTGAGGATTTGATGCCAGTTCCTTCAATCGACCAAAGTACACATCATTTATTCGTCGCGACTTTGGGCTTTCATCAAGCTGCTTACCAATGGTATTAAAGAACTGGCATATGGCCTCAACACTTTCTTCAGCGGGACAACCTTTATTATCGGGCCCTAGAAGCTCCTGTTCACATAGCAAAGCAGCTGTAAGCAATCCTAAGAACCTCCACCAGTGTCACAAAAAGTTGAAGTGAAGCTCCACTGCTAACCTGAACAATATGATGGACAATCCTTTCAGGAACCATGTTCTGCTTCAGAAGCTCTCCAATCAAACGCATGTTTCCAAGAGTGCGAAGCTTGACCAGTTTTTCCTTATCCTTACGCTCAAGCTCTTGCTCTGGACCTGTCATCTGTCTTAATTCCTCCCTCAGCTTATCAGCACCTTCAAATGCCTCTTGACAGATATTCAAGAGCACACGCTTAAATGTGATCTCTTTCCCACCAGGTTCATCTGATGGGAATGCAGGGAGCTTTTCATTAAGATCAGAGCACAGTTGTGCGTACATAGGGCAGAATGTGGGTTCAAGAACAGCCTTGTCGAATATAAGTGATATCACACCCTGCATTCAGAATCAAACTTGAGCTCAACTGGCAGCTGTATAAATCTAAAGGAATAGAAAAAATATGAACCAAAAAGTTCACCTTCAAGATATCAGTTGATGTAATTCCAGAGTCAATAAGCTGACCCTTGAGAACATCAAACTTCTCAGGGGTGAGCTTGTTCAGTATACTGCACAGAAAACAGAGAGCATTCAGCATATAGCCACCAGAGATACTTGTATCAAACAAGCCCTTCAGATTTTTGAAAGCAATGGCGTGAGTCTGAATCACATTAAAAGCCATAGAATCCAAATAGGTAAAAGTACAAAAGGAAATGATGAGAATCTCCAGCAATTTAATGGGTGAGAAAGAACCAAGGTTAAGAAAATAAAATCAAACCCGAATCTACATGGAGTGACATCCATTTAGGCTATCCATTGCTGTCAATGGCAATGATGACAATCAAAAACACATGTTAATTTTGGTGTTTGTAATAAATACCAGTTCCAGGATAGTGAAATGTCCCATGTTCAGAAATTCAATTTGTCATGTGGTGCATACTATATACTTCAAACAAATTCTAAAACCATGGCTGGGAAATTCTTGAATTGTAAAATATTATTCTAAGTGAAATTTGATGTTTCGATTTTAAGAGCTTGCAAGTTCAAAGACATTCAAGATTGCAGCTGAAGCATCATGGATGCTTTCATTACTCAAAATTAAAATCAAATTATACAGATTTTAACATAAAAAAGAATATGCGAAAACCCAACGTGATTGTGCAATTGAGGACACTGCACTATATTCCAGATATATCACCAAAATGCTGTCAAGTTGCCAACAAGTCCACATTTTCATGTGGAGATTTTAACATAAAAACATGATGCTTGAGAAGCCAACCATGTCTTGGGTAAAAGCACAAGCCTGTCCCCAGACCTTACTGCATTCAGGCCATAACCATGAAATGACACATGTATCCCATTTGATATTTTCCAACTCAAAAAAAAGTCACATAGGAAATCATCAGCATCAGTTACCCTTTTACAGTCTTCAAGACACGTTCCTTTTCAGAAAGATTCACCCTTCTACTAGACCATGGCACCTCAGCCTTGACCAAAGCAGGAGCAGGTCCTCCCTGGTTTAAAAGGAAAATACAGGAGTTGAAGCTAAAATAAAACATGAGCACATAACTTAGTTTAAAGAAAGCACCAGAATACAACATAATAACAAACGAAGAGTAGAGTGAAGGAGAAGTTCAAAGAATTCATGGTAGAACTAAGGTCATCTAGATGAGGAACTGACCTGAAAAAATTGTATTAATATCTTGAACCAGACAGAGTTATTATATTATGGTTCGATAGTCATTGTGTTCCATTGAACTAAAACGTTACCAAATCTATGTAATGCAGCAAAAGAATGAGACAAAAGCTGCCTGCCCCTTCTGGTACATTATTCCTAATTAGAAGTTCAACAAGAAGCTAAAGAAAACTTCTAAAGGTATGCATTTCATTAAGATGATATGGTTGATGGCAAGAGCATCTACAATTCAACTGCTTCAGGTAAAACTTTCCATGATATACAAAAGAAAAGGTGTTGGATTAAAAATCTTGTGAGCAAATTATTATTCTCGATATAGTAAAAAATTTACTTTAGAAGAAACTCTAGTTCCGACAGTGCCATTAAATGGCTTTACACACTACAAATTAAGTGTGTATCTGAATAGCAAATAAGAAAATTTTAGCTGGATAGGTAAACAATTATTCACAAAGATTGCCATGAGCAAATAAAAGGAGGGAGGCATAAATTACCTGATGGGAAGAGATTTGTGCTCTCGGGAATTGGGAGTTGAGCTGGTCTGGACGATTAGACTGATTGCCTTCTTGCTGCCTGGAGTCATATCTCCCAGCAAAGTCTCTATTTTCTCGAATAGAATCCCGGGATCTCTCCTCTCCAGATGGAGAAAATTGAGCAGAACGACCACGCCAATCACGATTGTCTGGCTCAGAATAACGAATCTGAGATTGAGCTAGAGGCTGGAAGGAGCAAAAGAACTCATTACTATAAACACCACCAATCTTATCTAGCACTTTTATACCACCAGCTGCTTCTTGTAATGAAAGGGGTAATTTAAGGAGGCAAATCAAAATGGAACAAAGAATTACATTGGTTTCTCCACGACTCCAGCTCTGATCTTCACCAAAAAGCTCAGCTTCAATTTCTTGTTTGATTTTTAGAATCTCATCGAAGATTACAACAGCCTATGAGAAAATAATGGCCAAGATCAAATAACTAATAATCAAAGCATACAAAAATATATACCACGTGATATGAGCCTCCCAAAACAATGCTATTTACAGAATAAATCTCTGTGCTCTATTCACCAATATAATTATTTGGATGCTTCTGAAGAAAGTATATGAAACCAAATTTTAAAACAGAGTGAAATAGCAAGCAAAAGAATGCAAAAGTAAATTTAAAGGATGGATCCCTATATGAAAATTGAAATGAAACACCCCCCCTAATATTTACACTAATTTTTTATGCTATATGCCAACAAATAAATGCCACCCAGATCAGCACATGAGCCAAGAATTAGAAGTTCTTTGGAAAATCAATGCCAACGAGCTTAATAAGTAATCGTGGCCTCATACATATTGAAGATCAATACCTCTCTAAGCTGCAACAGTTGGTCTCTAGTGTACCGAACACGCTCATGACCCTCAAATCGCAAGTCTCCAGTCTATAAGAAGAATACAATTGGAGTCAAGAGCTTCCAACAAAATCAACCAAGTTTAATATGCCAAAAAAAAAAAGCTATTGCAGGAAGCAAGTGTTACGGGAAAAACCCCAACAATTGCTTAACTGAGAAAAATGTATGATATGGCTTACAAATCTAAGATACAGTGTTGAAACTGATGACACAGATATACACTGATATTATAAAACTATTGCCTTGAATCCACAAAAAGATTGCTATCATCATCTGTTTTTCCTTGGTAAATAATTAAAAGGTGAATAGGCAGAAGAATTCAACTACAAAATGCATCATACCAGCATAAGTGATTACATATTTGGATTCTAAGATATGGCAGAAGAGGGCATGCTTAACATCATTCACGTGGATAATTAAACTCAAGTCGTCAACGGACTTTATAATGTTCTATATGGAGGATTCATGAATAAAAACAATGATGCTAATAGAACAGATGAAATTTACTTGGCCCGACCACATTCAAATGCTCCATTCTTTTTTATATAATAAATCACAGGCAAGTAAAAGGCTTAACTTCGACCTTGCAGAATATGAAGCTCAATGCTAAACCAGAAGCTACCACCCACGTCAAGTAGAATAGACTGTGAAGTAGAACCTAACTAAACTTCCAACGTTTCATCATCAATATTCCTGAGTCTGAATGTGAGTAGGTCCTTTATGGGCAATCTGAAACTGAATCGACACCCACCTAAAGCCTACATATTGTTGTTCGTCCATATTTACAGCAGGTACACATATCAAGTGGCCAGCCAAGAATTAGGACACCACAAATTCCTAACCTTTCCAAGTTCTCATTATGAAATAACCTTTTTCATTATCGATCAACAACATAACAATCTGACTCTTGACAAAATCAAATCAACAGAACAGCAACTAAGAACAGCAGTTTAACAGCATGGTGGATTGCTGGATTTCAAAAGTAGTACTTGAACTGGTTATCAGAACAGTTACCAAATCCAACAGGACATAACCAAGCTTCAGTTTTTAATCCAGAAAAAACCAATCTCAGTCACTCTCTTAACAAGATAAAATAACAAAAGAAAAAATAAGAACAACGATTAGATATTGCAAGTAACGAAAACATAAATGTCAGATCCAATTTAACCCAGAAAAACCAATCCCACAAGACCACAAAACCAATCGCATAATATCAAAACATGCAGGTTTTCATAGCAAAGTTTCTAGATCCAAAGATGGGTAATGATAAAAACCTTCAAAGAAGTAGCACCGCCATGAGGACGCAAGAGAGGGAGATCACCGAAAGAAATAGAAGAAGATGTAGAAGAAGAGGACTGCTCCAAGCGAGGATTGAAGAGTCTACTCCCTCGACCACCACCAGGTCTTAAGCTTAACACCGTCTGATCACCTTGCTGCATAACTCGGTCTTTCACTCGTTTTTAAATTCCAATCCACACAGTCCAATCAAAAAGAAAGAATAAACCAAGAAAGTGACAGATTCAGCTGCTAATAATAAAAGCAAGAGCTGAATCAAGATAGAGAGATAAAAAGAGAGAAAGGTATTTTGGGTTTTCTACTCTCTCTTCTGCGTAGAGCAAAGAGGAGAATAGAGTATGGGAGGCCGGTGGACAAAAAGAGACAACCCAAACCCTTCTATAGGTGGTGAGTGTTTTTTTTTTCTTTTTTTCTTTTTTATTTTTTTCCTGCTGTATTTAGGACTGCTCGTGTAATTACGTCGGTGTCCTTCCGGATGGGAATTTTAGTAAAAGATTCTGGATGAATTTTTTTTTTTCACAGAATTAAAAATAACAAAGAAATCATCTTTTTTCTGGTGCTTTTTTGCAATGATAATCACTATCTCAATAATTCCAATTCCGTTCCAAAGAATATCTAAAGGTAAAAGGATGGCATATAGTCTCCAACTAGCTTTGTCAATCATCCTGTTGTATATTGTCAAATCAATTTTTTTAATATAAAAAAATATTTAAACATTACTAATAATTTTTAATAAAAAAATTAAATTATATAAAGATTAACTCAATTTTATACCATTAATTTGATGAATCTAAAAATAACATGTATAATATATAAAAATATAATTTAACTTGAAATAAATATTCAAGATTCAAATATATTGAATTGATTCATATCAATATTGATTAACATGTTAATTTGCATATCAAGATATGATACCATAATAATCTCATAAAAAATAAATCAAGATAAATAATAAATCTCAATTTCTAATAAACTCATTATTGAGTAATAAAATTTGAAAAGATAACAATTAAAAAAATAAAAAAATAATTTAATTCAACTCAATCTTGCTAGACTCGTGATCTAGGTCATGGAATCAATATAATCTAGTAAAAAAATTATAATGTTAAATTTTTAATCAACTCGGCGTTGAAAAATGAAATTAAAAAAATGATTTAAAAAGAACATAAAAATAACCCAAGTCAACTAGGGTTAATCAACCAGACTCGTGACTTGAGTTATGAGATGGGAATAGCTTCATAGAAAGCAAATAAAAAAAATTATAAAACCTGATTCTCAATCAATTCAATATTGAAAGGTGAACTTGATATAAAAATTAATAAAAAAAAAAGGAAATATTTAAATATTACTAATATATTTCTAATGAAAAAAATTAAATTATATAAAATTTATTCAATATGATCCAATTGACTCGATGGATCTAAAAACAACATGTATAACTTATAAAAAATATAATTCAACTTAAAATAAATATTCAAGATTAAAATATATTAAATCAATTCAAATCAACACAAGTTAATCTATCAATCTGCATGTCAAGTCATGATACCATGATAATTCTATAAAAAATAAATCAAGATAAATTATGAATCTTAATTCCTAATATACTTAATATTAAGTGATAAAATTAAAAAAATAAAAAAATAACTCAGCTCAATTCAAGCATGTCAAACCCACGACATAGGTAATGAAATCAAGATAACCTAGTAAAAAAATAAAAAAAATTATAAAGTTAAATTCTCAATAAACCCAGTGTTGAAAAAAAATTATAAAACATATAATTAAAAAGAAATATAAAAAACAACTTGAGTCAACTAGGCATAATCAACCAGACTCGTTCCTCGAGTTATTAGACGTGAATAGCCTTATAAAAAAAATGAAACATAATCTCCAATCAACTTAATGTTAGAAGGTGAATCTGACATACAAAATTAATAAAAAAAGAAGAAGAAAAACTAGAATTAACCTTCAAACATATAGTCTAAGTTATGAAACTGCAAAAACTTCATAGAAAATAAATTTTTAAAAAATACGAAACTCAATCTTTCAATAGACCTAATACTAAATGATATATATATATATATATAGAGAGAGAGAGTAAAAAAAAAGAAAAGAAAATATTATTCTAATAAATATTATTTTACGAGGAAAGGCATAGTTATCATATCTAACATAGGGGTTGACTTTGCCAAGGAACAAAGTTATGGGTTACACGAGCTGACCAGGATTAACCCATAAAAATTTTAAAAAATATTTAATATTTCATATACAAAAATTAAAAAATAATTCATATGAATATAACCTATACATGTTGTAAATAATAAAGTTTAAAATATTATTTCAAAAAGATTTTATCTCATATTAAAAAGATATTATGTTATCCTTTTAAGTTGAAGTATTTAAACTGAAAATATTTTTTATTTCACATTGAAAAAATATAATATTTTCATGTGAATATAGAGTATATATACTAAAGGGCTTCAAATTTCACATTGAAAAAATATTTTTTTTTATAAACATGGAGTATATATATTAAGAGGATTCAAATTTTATATTGAAAAAATAAAATATTCTTCTAATATTTATATTGTGAACTTTGAAAATGGTTTACAACCAACAAATATATATATATATATGGCTAGGGAATAAAACACATTTAAAAAAAAAAGTCTCTATCGGGTTTTGTCAAGTCCCTAGATCGTAAGTCGTCCCGGTAAGTCAACTGAGTTTGACCTTTTTTTGATGTTGCTGGTCTTTTACATTACTCAAACCGGTTTTAGTCACCAAATCAACCCACTGAACTAGTTTGAGTTTAATAACTATGAGGAAGGGTGCTGTAAAATCCTTTTTTTTTTATGTAAATGATTATAAGTACAAATTATAAGTTTTTTATAATTTTATCTTACTGTAAAATTTGTATTGTTGTTTCTTAAAGCTTGCTTTTTTTTTCGAGAAATTATTATTTGGTTTTTTTACTAAATTAATTTATCAAAGATGTTAATTATTAAATGTAACAAAAATATTCTCTTAATAAACAATAATCTCTAGAAAAAGGATTCATTATTAACGAATCATTTGTGTTAATATTCTCTATCTTAATAAACAATTGGTCTTAATGTAATTTTAACTATTGTGTGTTTTGTGAGTTTTTGTAGTTCGGTGACAAGGAATATTTCCATATCAACTTGCGTATTCAAAAAAAATTAATAAATATTTATAGAAAATATCCTAGGATACAGAAAAGGTATTTTTTTAATTACTAAAACAACCTCTTAGAAGAGAGAGATTTAGTATATACTTGCTAATGTAATGCAAGTGATTTTTTGAAAGTATTTTTTAATTAAAATAATGTTTTTTATTTTTTAACATTAACATCTTAAAACTATTAAAAAATACTCATAAAAATATTTAATTAATATATCTTAATTTTCTTTTTTTGAAAATTACTTAAAAAAGAGAAGCAAGCCAGACGGGTAGGCAAACTTCTTTCAAATCCAGCGTATGAACTAAAAATTATACAAGGACAAGATCGGGACTTCGAAGCAAAGATAAATACGGAAGGACGATCCTTAAACAAAACAGGAAGAGGACGTTTTCTTTTTCCTATTTTAGCTCGTATTTGCCCTAAACTTATATCGCCGGGGGCCCACTAATCGGTGCACTCAGTTGCTTATCTTCTGGCCGAATGTCAAAGTGACAGCTAATAGCCTTGACACACACGTGCCGGTTTAGCCCCCCCACCTTCTGATGCTAGCTTTGTGATCTATCATATTTCTCTTTTCTTGATATTATTGTGTGTTATTGTGTTTGAGGAGTTTGGTAATAATTATTTATTAAAATATTTTTTATTATAAAATATATCAAAATAATATTTTTTTTATTTTTTATGTTAATATATTTAAATAATATGGAATTATTAAAAAATATTAATTTAAAATAAATAAAAAATAAAAAACTTTCATTCCAAACCCACCTAATTATTGTGTTCAATAACAAGTATTCCTAACTGCGAAGGTCGGCACCTGGGGTCCCACTTCGTGTGGTTAGCAAGGACTCCCCACGTCAATGTGTTCAATAATTCAATCCTTTAAAAAATTGAAACTATAATTATAAAAAAATTAAGAGTGCTGAGTCATTCATTACGGAGCAAAACGCCGTGCAAGAAATGCAAATTAAAGGGATGATTAATAAGCAGTAACAAATTATTTCAATTTCAATTAAATGTAATGCGGTAACTTAACAAATATAAATATTAAAAAAAATTAATTGACACGTGTTAGCACATAAACAGCTATGTAATTAAAAAAAAACTGTTTTTTATTATGCTTTTGGAAGCATTGGCTTCCATTTTCTCTCTTCTAATCTTGATGTTAACATCTACCTTTTTAAAATTTGATTGGTTTGTATTTATTTTGATTTTGAATCTCAATAATTTGATTGTTTTTTGTGTTCATTTTTAATATGTTTTGAAGTTTATTGTTTTATAGTTTTATTATTAAGCATTTTATTATTTTTTTTATTTTATTAAATTTGATTATTATTTTCTTGATTTATTTTTTAATTTTACTCCTCAACAATTTATTTCATTTGATTTTTGTTTCCAAGTTTTTTTCTTATTCTTTTAACTTTTTTATCTTTTTTCATTTTTATTTAATTCCTAATTATTTTTTTCCATTTAGTTTTTATACCAGATAATCCTATTGTTTCTTTTGACGTTGATGCAAATGGTATGTTGAATGTCACAGCCGAAGACAAGACTGCTGGGGTCAAGAACAAGATCACATTACCAATGATAAGGGAAGGTTGAGCAAGGAAGACATTGACAAGTTGGTGAAAGACGCAGAGAAGTACAGGGCGGAAGATGAGGAGGTGAAGAAGAAGGTGGAAGCAAAGAATGCTCTAGAGAATTATGCATATAAGGACGAGAAGATTGCTGGGAAATTGGACCCGGTAGATTAGCGGAGGATTGAGAAGGCAGGGACTGGAACCAACTGGCTGAAGTTGATGAACTTGAGGACAAGTTGAAGGAGCTGGAAGAATTATGCATCTAACCTAGTCGGGCCTTCAAAATTATTATGGGCTAAATTTCTCCATCTAGGCCAGCCCACAATGCTCACTCACTCACACGCTCGCTTCAGATCAGACTTCAGTCTCAAAATATCGAAATTCTGTGTCTGGATAAGAAAAGAATATCTTATGACATATAGTTATTTTTCTCTTTAAATTTTGAAAAAAAAATAATAATACAGAAGCCATGGCTGGTATCAGCAGCGCTAGCAGCAGCAGCTGTTTTCCGTTAGTAACCCGGGGTACCACAACCAAAACGACACACTACGCGCTCTGTCTTTCTTCTCTCGATTCCAAGCTCTTCGGCCTCCGGTTTCACAACCCGAATCTCTCCAAACCGGAATCTTTTCTCTCTCTCCCATGCTCTTCTCCCAGCCCCGTTACCACTGCCCGTTTCGGCGGTCCACGATCCTACGGTGACTCGCGGAGGCCGCGGAAGGGTGATTCCGACGATGACCAGGCTCTTAATATATCTAGCATTAGGTGATTATTATTATTATTAATGGCTATTTTTGTGTGATTTTGAAATGAAATAAATTGTAATTTACAGTTTTTTTTGTAATTTGTTTTTTGTAGGTCAGCTACCGTGAGACTCATTGATCAGCAACAGAATATGGTTAGTTTAAAAAAATGAAATGTTGTTTTCTGTTTGGTAGCTGAGAAAATAGAAAAGAAAAGAAAAAGGAACCTTAATCCCTCTTTTAATTATAAATTTGATTAGTTTCAGAACTGATAGTGGATTTATTTATTCATTTTAAGGTTGGAGTGGTAACTGTTCGTGATGCAATTCAAATGGCTGAAGATACCGAGCTTGATTTGGTATATTATTCATTTTATTTAAATTATTGTGAATTGACGAACTTTATTTGTATAAAGATCATGATGACTACATTGCATGATATAGTGGGAGGAAAAAGGTTCCATTTCATAACTATCAATTGGTTTAGACTGCATTGTTTCCTCAGTTCATCATCGAAAAGCATTAGCATCCATGTATAAATATATCTTCTTGTGGCTGGACTTCGGTGTATCAAATTTACGTGGATGATGAAAATAAAGATTAACAATGTTCAATTTTTTTTTATATATCCTTATTATGATCATCAATAGTGAATTTGAATGCGAAACACTTGCCATCTTCTTGGTTAAATACCAGAAGGGAATTGTTTGTTTTGTTTTGATAGTAACAGAGTAAGTGTTCTACTTTATGGTCCTCAATAATTATATTCCTTTGTTTTAAAAGCATTGATTTCCCCCACAGAGTCAACATTCCTTTTTGGTTGGCAAATTGGATGCAGCATGTATGCTGTTGGTGTTGTGACTACGTCCTTTGTCTAACGCACATCAAACTTCTTGTCCTGAGCTTCTGATTTGTTTCTGTTTTTTGCAGGTGATAGTGTCTCCAGATGCAGATCCTCCTGTTGTCAGAATAATGGATTACAAGTATGACTCTTTTAGCATTTTCCTTTTATAAATAAATGAAATGAAGTATATGTATGTTTATGTGGTGAAGTTTTTTACATCTTCACTATTTCTCCACATCAATTAAAGAAGACAAACCAAGTTGCACATTTTAAATAGTGTCAACCATCATTGAATTAAATCTCCTCAAACAACAAGCATTGAGATTGTCTATTTCCCCCCCGTATGCTGTCAGAATTGTTGATATCAAGGTGGGAATAATAAACTATGGAATGTATAGATCTATATTTGCGGTTGGGGGGCTTGATAATCCATTGAGTTATAGGTTTTAAGGGTGGTAGGATCTATAACTATGTTCTTTTATTCTGTGGAAGCCTGATATAAAACGTAAAAGTTTTTGCTGATTTAAGCATAATGGACTTTTTTTTGAATTTTATTCTTTAGAATATGGGTTTTGTATGCTGCCTGTGACACCATGTTTATTGAAGAGCATGGAGGTTTATTTATTGGTGGCCATTTCTGGTTCTGCCTTTTTTAACCTCCAGGACACAGAGTGTTTGCTTTTGATATTAGAACCTGTGCCCCTTAACTTAGTAGTCTTTTTTACCATAAGCTGTATAAGTTATCCAATGTTTTGGTTGCAAATTATGCTTCCATTTTGACCTGTATAGTTCATGTCTTCTCTGCTGGTCTATCTTATTTTTAAAAATAAACCACTATGTCTTTTCAATTAGGCATTCAGCTATTTTTGGTCTTATTTTCTTTATATAACCAAAATAAAATTGCATTGCCCCTGTCCATCGATTTTGAGGAATAGATATGGCCCTTTGCTGGAAGAATATTGGGATGGAAAAATTGCTCATCTTCTTTCTTCTTTGGTGGGGAATCCTGTGTTGAGACATTGTTCAAAATTGATGCCCTGTATAATTCTATCGTAGGCTTTCTACATTGATGTCTGCATTGCAAATGTTTTCAGTTGAAAATTGCCATAATCCTTGATTTGCTTCTCTTTCAGCAAATTTAGATATGAACAGCAAAAGAAAAAGAGAGGACAGCAGAAGAAAAGTGCTGGTGAATGCCTCTTCTATTTTATCCTCTATTTTAGAGTTTGATGCATTACTGCATGACTAAATTCTCTTATGAGAATGTATACTGACCAAGTGTGCTCTGAAATTTTAGCAAGTCGCATGGATTTGAAGGAGCTTAAAATGGGGTAAACAATGTACTCTTAAAATGTTAGCATGTCTTTTCACTTAGCTGCCATCTCATTTATCTTTCTTCAGCTTGCAGCATGCTGTGATATTGATGGTGTTGCTGGTTGATTAACTGCTACATCTTATTGATAACTACAAAATATGACCTTCTTTCCATGCTATCATGCTCAATCCTTGCTAAGTCACATTTTAACATCGATTAGCAAATTGTTAATATCCATCTGAAAATTGATGTATCAGCATTGCTGAAAGGAAACTTACTGTTAATAAATAGAAAGCTAAGAAGTTAAATTACAAAGTGGGTGGAGTCTACTTCCATATGCTTGTTGTTCCCAAGATCATTAACCTCTGAGGTAACCTGAAATATATGATATAATTTTTTCCTTGTCTAAATTTATGCTCTTGCATCATTTTAGGTGGCATTGCAAAAAGGTAAGATTTGTTATAGGAGTATTTCTTCATTCTGCAAATTATGAAGTAGCTAGATACCACTTGGCCATGGGGCCAGTGGTACTTTCTCAATTAAAATTTTAAACGCCCTTTCTTTTTATTAGTTCACTCTTCTTCTCTCATCAGTACTGCCTGGACAGCATCTACACTAGAGCAGGCAGAATGTTGGAAATATGACGAGTAGAAAGTAATCATTCAAAAATGTAGCATATATGTTTCAAACTCTGTGATTTCTTCAAGATCTTTACTAGAAAGCTCAAGTATAAATGTATTCTAACTTCTAAGCTACAGCTATGCATTCTATGTTTAACCTAACACTAACACTGTTGCTTTTATCACTTATGTTGACAGTTACAATATTGACCAGCATGATTATGATGTGCGTTTAAGAGCTGCTCGGAAGTTTTTGAAAGATGGTGACAAGGTTGGCTTTATTTTATTTCTTTCTTCACATCTATGCCTGCATGTTCTGATTCCATTTGCTGGATTTTTGTTTCTGATTCATTTATTATGTTTGGTTATTTCAGGTCAAGGTCATAGTGAACTTAAAAGGCCGTGAAAATGAGTTCAGAAATAATGCAATTGAGCTCCTAAGACGTTTCCAAAATGATGTTGGAGAGGTACTCATGATTTATTTTTATTTGTTTATGCTCAAAATAATATACAAAGTACAGGAAGATTGATATGCAATATATTCTGAAACTCCTAATGTCTGGATGAATGCTAGTGCTGTTGGATTCTTTATTCTGTTTCATTCTATGTAACTTACATAAGATGCAGCAATTTTTTTTTTCCTAAAAAAAGAATAGAAAAGGAGCCTTTTTTATGAGAAATTTTTCGAACCAGGCTGGTCTAGACCTGTGCATCTCAGGCTGACCAAGTTTGAGAGAACCCAGTGCAAAATTGCTTATAATAATTGCAGTGACTGGTCCTATAAGCTTTGATACTTTCAAACGGACTCACTGAACAGTATCAAGCTCATTCTGTGTTAAAGGCCATTCAGTAGCAATTTCAAAATCCGCAAATTTTTACCAGTATGTCCCCTGCATACCACTTGCATGTTCTCAGTTTTCATAAATTTAGAAATGTTCATTATTTCTTCATTAAATTCTGCATTCTAACTTCCATTTGATGCTGTGGATTTGCAGCTTGCCACCGAGGAGAGCAAAAACTTCCGTGATAGGAATGCATTTATTACTCTGGTACCAAATAAAGCTCTTCTACAGAAAGCTCAGGAACCTCCAAAGAAAAAAGACAAGTCACCCGCAGATGAAGTGTCAGCTGGTGTGTGAGCGCATGCAAGTTTACAAGGGGTTTTAATTATGGAACACTCGCCAGGTACTCCTGATCACATTTTGTAGGAAAGTTTGGAATCCAAGTTTGGAATCTTGGTATTTTGTATAGCTTTAGTTTAATACTACATGTACTACAGACATGATTTCATTTTTTTTTAAACAAAGTAATCTTTTGTAATCGGAATAAGGTTAGACAGGATATTGCTTGTAAGCTGATTTATTTATGTATTATTTTTTAAGTTCGAAGCAGATTAGGATGCTGTTAATGTTTGATCGTGTATAAATCCATTACTGTGGTTCTATATGCATGCAAGTCCAAGAATGTTATTTGTGATTGTTAGAGTGGGATGATTATAGGTTGCCATTTTATAGGCCACAAACTTGAGCACATAGTGTATCACTGAAAGGAGACTGTATACAAAATGGTCGAGAAATGTCATGGATTGGAAGGTTTGACATATCACGTGGGAGCTACAAGTTAAAGATTTCAGGCCACTTTTTGAGAAAGTCATGTCGCAAGCCTTCCTCCAGCAGTTGCTGGATAAGGTTTTAAACTGGGAGGTTGGTATATGGTTACTCCATAGACAAATGCAATCAACTGCACAAGGTAGTGATTTGGAAGGAGACTAGTGATGGGGACTGGAAGTTTTATACACTAAATTAGAAAGTTCAGCAAGATTGTACCTCAAATTTGAAGAGTTTAGAGGTTCAGAGTAAAGGATGTATAGAGAAAAGGAAAGGCCACTGGTGGATAAATTTGCTTTCAAGTAACTGGTACTTCTGAGATGTAGTAGCGGTTCCAGAAGTTCAGTTTTTGCAACTGATGTATTCTAAGTTGATTCCCTATGTGCGGGGTGCTTTTGAAGTGGGGGATGAGGAGGGACAGATAATTTATAGACAGTGGAGCAGTGTGATCTTCAAAAATTTTAGTTTGCGCAGAACGAGGTGAATGCTTGAGGCAGTTTTGGGCATGAAGGCAAATATTGAAAGGGTTGCTTGAAGTACAAGATCCAGAATTTACACGAAGTGAGCACAAAGTTGAGGTTGAAGAGCTTGTTCATGCTTCTTGCCAACAACATTACATACAGAATGGCAGCAAAGGTGCCGTGAAGAACAGGGGTTGGTCCTGTGAGATGACCAGCTGAGTAAGCGGGCTTAACAAAGCAAGGGATATTTAGACCTTGTCTTTATATTGAAAGTCTTGATCAGTGGAAAAGTTGAGCTTACCCTAAAAGGGTAGCCGTTTCACCTTACCAGGAGGAAAGGCTTCTGTTTTTGCGAGTCCACAGGAGGGAGGAAAGGTCCAAGTGGGACATAAAACCTCGTAGCTCTACCTTGAAAAAAAATACTAGGTTGGAAGGGGAGGATTCGAACACGGGTACTTTACTTTCTAGTGGCGTTTTCTTTTTCTTTTTCCTTTTCTCTTAAATGGAGATGAAAAATAAAAATTCAATTAACACAACTACCTGCCTACCGTGCCAAACTGCCTATGCAATTCAGGCAGTGGAAAAAGAAAAAGAAAGGAGCAGTTCATTACATTGCGTGATTGTAGAGTGTCTTCCTAAATAGAATTCTTGTATTCAAGTAGGAGAGGTTGCTCTGTCTGGATGGAGAAGCTCCAACAAACGATTGGAACATGACTTGGGTTTGAAGTTCTTGGACTCTAAGCATGCTCATTCACATGTTTTTCTGCTTGCATTTACAGTTGACGGGCAGCTGAAGCTTTGAAAGAGATGGATTCAAACTATAGCAAGCATCATCACTGGTTGGCAGATAAGAGGGCCTCAGCCATGTACTCTCAAAATCATACCTCTTCGATCGTTGGCAAGCATATCTTCTGCCAGGAGGTCTATGCAATTCTACTCAAGCAATTCACTCACCCATCACAAGAGTAGTATGAAATTCGAGTCTGAAGGGATAAATAAAGTTTACAGCCATTACTGAAAGGCATTTGGTTACTTGGATATGCTATGATTACAACCATTTTGAGCTACAGAACAGATGACGTTTCGATTGTGCATACGTTTTTGCCAATTAATTAACATAATAAAATTAGAAAAAAAAAAGGGGGCAGACACCACCTGTTTAACATGACTTCAGTATACTTAAGCAATATAATCGCATAAAACAGGACGTGTCTAACGAGCATGATTATTTCAAGGGTAAACTTTAGTTTAGCTCCTTACATTTATCCATATTTTTTTTTTTATTAACATGCGTATCCGGATTAGCTTACGTGTATTATGATTAATTTCATGGGTTCTTAAATTAATGATCATATAAACCTTCAGTAACTATCATATGAGCAACTAAGAACTCAAACCCGAAACCATAAAGAAAACAAACCTCTTGATCTCAAGTTCTTACCACTTAGCCACCATTTAGATAATTAGATTCATCCATATTTAACTTCATTCCTAGAAGAGCACTATATTAATGTCTCGTTCTCTCTCATAGTCTGGTGAAAACTTTTTCAATGTAAAAAAAATATCAAGAAATTTTTTTTTGAGATATATCATTGGTCTTGACAATTTAAATAATATAAATAAAAAATTTAATAATAAAAAAATAAATAATGGGACAAGCTAAAAAAAATAGAACTCAATTTTTAATTGAATAAATACTAAAGGATAAAATGTAAAAAAAAATTAGTTTAGACAAAAAAAAACCAAGCAAATGTATAAATCTGATTAAATCTTAAAAATTTATAACTTGTAAAATTTTAGATCTATGTCTAATCAAGAAGTTCATTACAAATAAATTTAAAAAACTTATAAAAAAATAATAAAAAAATGAGAATTAAATTTGATAGGAAAAAAAGTTAGAAGAAAGTGAAATCATAAAGAAAAATATTTTTAAAAATATTTTTAAATAAAATAAATAGCAATAAAAAATAATGATTAAATTTAAAAGATAAAAAATTAAGGGGGTTGAAATTAAAAAGTCATAATAATTTTATAGATTAGGTAAAATAAATAATTATAATTAAAAAAATAAAACGAAATATAAGAACTAACAAATTAAAGGGCTCACCTAGAACTTTTAAGAGGTTGGTGTGAAGATCTAGAGGCAAAGTATTTGTATATTTGGATTTACAGATGGGTTCTATTTATAAATACATTACATGGCATGCAAGAATCATGTCTACATCAAAATAAATGTCAAAATAATTGATAAATTAAAAATAAATCATCAAACAATAAAAAAAAAGGAACCATACAAATGCAAGTCATTAATTTCATAGTCTTTTGATGTAAAAATACAACATATCATAAAATGGGTGTAAATCTGAATAAGCAATAGTTCAACTATTAAAATTAAAAAAAATAAATTCTTTGAGGGGTGTCAATCAAAATGGATAATATTTAGGTTTTTTTTATATTCCTAAATAGAAAGCGGTTCTATTTGCTGGTGAATCAAAGCAGAAACACATCCATGTAAGTGGCATGATCTTTTGACTTGTTAGAGGTACTGAAAAAGGCTTGGAGAAGCAATATATAAATAGCACAAAATACAATATAAAATAAAGGGAGACCATTAATAATTAGTAGTAGAGTAAAATGTACATCATTTTCCAAGTTTTTTTTCTTATAGAAATTAATTAAATGATGAAGAAATGTTTTCCAAAAACTATAGATACAAAACACACACACCAAGTTAGTCATTGAAAAAGAAGGCATGAGAGAAGGACATGGTGGTTGAAAAAAGACGAAGCTTAACTTCAAGGCAATGGCGACTCTGCAACCAACTTCCACAGCACCGGTACTCTTACCTGGCCACATTAGGTGAAAGCAAGATATACAGCACAACTCTCCATACCCTACCCTTCCATTCATAAAGAAGAAACATCACTCCCTCTCATCCGCCCAGTAGCTCTCTCAACCCATTCCATTCTTCAGCATGGAAGCTAGCGCTGGACTGGTCGCTGGCTCTCACAACCGCAACGAGCTTGTTGTCATTCATGGCCATGAAGAGGTAAGAAATACTAACAAACAAACTTTAAACAAGAAAAAGCAGCAAGATACTAATCACAAGAAACCATGCATGCAGTGACTCGTCATTATTAATTCTTTGGGTTTGTTTTTGTTTTGGTGCAGCATAAACCTTTGAAGAACTTGGATGGTCAAGTTTGTGAGATTTGTGGCGATGAGATTGGCCTAACTGTGGATGGTGATTTGTTTGTGGCTTGCAATGAGTGTGGTTTTCCTGTGTGTAGACCATGCTACGAGTATGAAAGAAGAGAAGGGACTCAAAACTGTCCCCAGTGCAAGACTAGATACAAGCGTCTCAAAGGTAAAATATACAAGTCCAAAGCTATAATTTTTCTGTTTTGGCATGGGATTCTCAATCTGATTTTATTTCAAAAACTGTCTAGGGAGTCCAAGGGTGGAGGGAGATGATGAAGAAGATGATGTGGATGATATTGAACATGAGTTCATCATTGAAGATGAACAAGACAAGAATAAGCATCTCACTGAGGCAATGCTTCATGGGAAAATGACTTACGGAAGAGGCCATGATGATGAAGAAAATAGCCAATTCCCACCGGTTATAACTGGAATCAGATCGAGGCCTGTAAGTGTGCTGGTCCTTTTCTTTGATTCCAATTCAATGGATTTGTTTGACATTTTTTTAATTGGACTTTAAGAAAATGCTTAAACATCTGTGCAGGTGAGTGGAGAGTTCTCCATTGGATCTCATGGAGAACAGATGCTATCTTCTTCACTTCATAAGAGAGTGCACCCATATCCAGTTTCTGAACCTGGTATTTACTCATCGCAAGCATTGATTAAAATGATTAACTGAATCACCTTTTCGATTAATATTACATGATTTGCATGTATTGCACGAAACAGGAAGTGCAAGATGGGACGAAAAGAAAGAGGGAGGGTGGAAAGAGCGGATGGACGAGTGGAAAATGCAGCAAGGAAATCTGGGGCCTGAACAAGATGACGATGCAGAAGCAGCCATGTATGTATCCGGCTTCTATATACCATCTTTTAGTAGGAAATGCCTAGACCAGTCTTGCCATCTTTGTAACTATGAATTAGCCTTAAACCGAAATCATCAAGCTGGCATTGAATGATATGCTGCAAACCATTATTGCAGGTTAGAAGATGCAAGACAGCCACTCTCCAGGAAAGTTCCTATTGCATCCAGCAAGATCAATCCGTATAGAATGGTTATTGTTGCTAGGCTAATCATACTGGCCGTCTTTCTTCGCTATCGAATTTTGCATCCGGTGCATGATGCAATTGGGCTCTGGCTGACATCTATAGTCTGCGAAATCTGGTTTGCTATTTCATGGATCCTTGATCAATTTCCCAAGTGGTTGCCAATCGATCGCGAGACTTATCTGGATCGCCTTTCTCTCAGGTTCATAGAATGTTCAAACTAGTATATAAAACTAAAATTTCGGAGATTTTATGTTTGGAAAGAACACCGATCAGAATTATCTCAGCTGATAATTATTTCTACTGATAAAGCAATGTAAAGAAATAAGGAACAAACCGCTAATAATTTTTGCAACGCAGGTATGAGCAGGAAGGCGAGCCCAATATGCTTGCTCCAGTGGATATCTTTGTCAGTACCGTGGATCCAATGAAAGAACCCCCTCTCGTCACGGGCAACACAATTTTATCAATTTTGGCCATGGACTATCCAGTTGAAAAGATCTCATGTTACCTATCTGACGATGGTGCTTCAATGTGCACCTTTGAAACCATGTCTGAAACAGCTGAATTTGCTCGAAAATGGGTGCCATTCTGCAAGAAATTTAACATAGAACCACGTGCCCCTGAGTTTTACTTCACTCTAAAGGTTGATTATCTCAAGGACAAAGTTCAGCCTACCTTTGTTAAGGAACGCCGAGCTATGAAGGTTTGTAATTCGCATCGACATCCACAGAATTCATCGATTTTTTAAGTTCCAGCAACCTATTTTAGATAAGATTCTATGATATTTTTGGTATTTGACAGAGAGAATATGAAGAATTCAAGGTTCGGATAAATGCGATTGTAGCAAAAGCACAGAAGGTTCCTACAGAGGGGTGGATTATGCAAGATGGAACACCATGGCCTGGAAACAATACGAGGGATCACCCTGGTATGATTCAAGTATTTCTCGGTCACAGTGGAGGACATGACGTTGAAGGGAACGAGCTCCCTCGCCTTGTATATGTATCTCGAGAGAAGAGGCCTGGTTTTTCACATCATAAAAAAGCCGGTGCCATGAATGCCCTGGTAAATAAACTTGAGAAAAAAATATTTATTTTACATGCATTAAGTTCCCTCATCTTTGAAAGGCCTGCTTTATGTGATACCTCTCGACTTCTCGCAATTTTCAGATTCGGGTCTCTGCAGTACTTACCAATGCTCCTTTCATGCTGAACTTGGATTGCGACCATTATGTAAATAATAGCAAGGCCGTTCGAGAGGCTATGTGTTTCTTGATGGACCCCCAGATTGGAAAGAAAGTTTGCTACGTGCAATTTCCTCAAAGATTTGATGGCATTGATACACATGATCGATACGCCAACAGAAACACTGTTTTCTTTGATGTAAATCCCTGACTAAGAAAACCCCGTGTGTATGCTCTCATAACCTGTGCATGTGAAAAGTAAGATGATGTTTCTTTTCCCTGTGTTACCTGCAGATTAACATGAAGGGTCTAGATGGAATTCAGGGTCCAGTGTATGTGGGCACAGGATGCGTTTTCAAAAGGCAAGCTTTGTATGGCTATGACCCTCCTAAAGATCCAAAGCGCCCAAAGATGGAAACCTGTGACTGCTGCCCATGTTTTGGACGTCGCAAAAAGAAGAATGCTAAGAATGGTGCAGTTGGAGAAGGTACAGGCCTGCAAGGTTTTCAAAGATCTTTTCGTACTGATTTGCACAAAATCCTCTTTTCCCCTTTTGATCCTAATATGTAAAGCCTGTTGAGCAGGAAT
>NW_011499850.1:3268946-3284440 GCF_000495115.2 Populus euphratica
GCCTGTTCAGCAGGAATGGATAATAATGACAAGGAGCTGTTGATGTCCCACATGAATTTTGAAAAGAAGTTTGGACAATCAGCAATTTTTGTGACTTCAACTTTAATGGAAGAAGGTGGTGTACCTCCTTCCTCGAGTCCGGCAGCTCTGCTAAAAGAAGCCATCCATGTGATCAGTTGTGGATATGAAGACAAAACTGAATGGGGACTCGAGGTAATGTAAACAGAAAAAATCCAGTAGCTCTGAAATGTATTGAGCAATTGAGGATAAAAAGATGATTTATATGGTGCTTTGAAGTTTCTGTATTGAATAAATTTGCCTTTCTCCTGTGCAGCTGGGCTGGATTTACGGTTCGATCACAGAGGATATTCTGACAGGTTTTAAGATGCATTGTCGTGGCTGGAGGTCTATTTACTGTATGCCAAAGAGAGCTGCATTTAAGGGTTCAGCTCCCATCAATCTATCAGATCGGCTCAACCAAGTGCTCCGGTGGGCTCTTGGTTCTGTTGAAATTTTCTTCAGTCGTCACAGCCCTATGTTGTATGGCTACAAGGAAGGAAAGCTCAAGTGGCTCGAGAGGTTTGCGTATGTGAACACAACTATCTACCCCTTCACCTCCTTAGCACTGGTTGCATACTGTTGCCTCCCTGCCATCTGCCTGCTTACTGATAAATTTATCATGCCAGAGGTAACAATGCGCCTGCTATTTTTTTCCATGAAAACATTACACAGAATAAAATAACAGGGTACAGAGCTTTAAAAGGCCAAAACATTCTAAAAATGAGACTGGAATTAAATCCAATGAAGATACAATTAGATTCTTTCAAATCCTATGTTAACATGAGAACATGATTTTGTTTATTTAAACCCTGTGATAACATGTTCCCAATTCGTTTATGATCCAGATAAGCACCTTTGCTAGTCTTTTCTTCATTGGCTTGTTTTTGTCAATCTTTTCCACGGGCATTCTTGAGCTCAGATGGAGCGGAGTAAGCATTGAGGAATGGTGGAGAAACGAGCAATTCTGGGTTATAGGTGGTGTATCAGCTCACCTCTTTGCTGTTGTCCAAGGTCTTCTGAAAGTTTTAGCAGGTATCGACACAAACTTCACTGTCACATCCAAGGCAACAGACGATGAGGATTTTGGAGAGCTATATGCCTTTAAATGGACAACCCTGCTTATCCCTCCAACCACTATCTTAATCATCAACCTTGTTGGAGTTGTTGCTGGAGTCTCAGATGCCATAAACAATGGGTACCAGTCATGGGGACCTCTATTCGGGAAGCTCTTCTTTGCCTTCTGGGTGATTGTCCACCTCTACCCATTCCTCAAAGGTCTAATGGGGAGGCAAAACAGGACACCGACTATAGTGGTTATATGGTCAGTGCTCTTGGCTTCCATCTTCTCCTTGCTTTGGGTCCGGATTGATCCATTTGTGATGAAAACCAGGGGACCTGACACCAAGCAATGTGGACTCAACTGTTAAAAGTGTGTTTATTTTCTAGTTGATTTGTGCATCAATAGAAGATACATGTGCATCCTGCTTCTAAGGAAATACGATATGCGATGTCTAAACTGACAAGATGGAGATGCACAAGGAATAAAGTTAGAGTGAAAATTGTGTAGCAATGTGCATTGAACCCAGTTTTGTAATTGGAATGAAAAAATGTTTTCCTTATCACTCGTTCTCACACTAGCAGCCCAAAAGAGTGCATATTTCTGCTTTATACAACTTGGATGGCAAAAATTCTAACCACTGCACCCATCTCAGGACACCAAGAAGTTCAATCTTTTGAAGTCTCACTAGTTATCCTGAGCTGTCATGGACCATGTACCAATAATGGTTACCTTAAAATTGGATTTCTTCTAAACTGTATGAAATTCCCTGTCAATCAAGAAAACTCGAAGTGCTTGAACATGGATTTCAAAGCAAATCCTAGTGCTCTTGTGAAGATCTTCACAGAACCCCTCACTAGAAGAACTTAACCTCAAATCCTTCATTGATTAAGGATCCCATGCTGGAAGATGCTATTATCTATTTATACCACTGTCGATTTCTGCTTGTTTCTTAAATATATCTGACGGGATCACAAAAGCACACACCAAAGTTAGTGGTACATGATATGGAAAGAAGGTAATGCAAGAAAGTTCTTAAGGCCAATCTGAAAGGCAAACCGACAGTGAAGATTTGAGGCATATGCACTTTACCTTGAGATTGATGACAGAAGGATGACATTTTCTATTATCTTTGAGCTTAGCTGCGAGGCAAGTCTCCGCTATTATCCATCGGTCACGTTCAATGAAGGATATCACGATCTCCAAAATAACTTACAATCGCTCTTGTCCTAACCCTTCAATAAGAACTAGATTGTCAGAAAACTGAGGGGAAATTATAAACAAACCTTTGTGTTCAGCTCCAGATAATGTAAGCAGCATGCGAAAAAAGCAGTGGAAAAATTTGTTGATTTCATTTTTTTCCCAAATGGAGAATCGCATGCACATCCCATAGAAATCAATAAAACCAGAAAATCATAACTGCTTTCGCTAAACCACTATCAAATTTGTCACAGGTGATTTTTCTTTTTTTCGACGTTGGTATACACACAGCAAAAGGGGGGAAAACGATGCATGAAACAGGTCATTAAGCTTATCCGAAACATTTCCTTTTTCACAGAAATGCAATGCACAGATTTGTAACTCAGCCACAGCAGGTGATGAAACAGCTATAACTGTGGTCAAATCAAACTTGGGTCATACCTCCAAAAACTCTAATTGAATCCTCAAAACAAGAATTCTTAACAAACTCAGATATCATTGTATTAAACAAAACAGTATCTCTTTAAGGCAATCTATCAAACATCTTAATAGCTATAATCGCCCGCCAAAGCTTAAAGCAAGAATCAACAATAGCAGAGCCAACAAACAAATCCAAACCAAACCCATCAACTATTGCCGTAAAATCCCACCAATTCTAGCATCCCAAAAACTCGCCTCCGCCGATATAACGAAACCATAACTATAATCATCGGGCTTCGAACGAGCGCCTTGTCTCAAATGGGTAAACAGCGAGATCGCCAACAAAGACTTGTTTTTGTTTTTAGAAGATACATCATTTGATATAAAAATAAAAGACTGTTTAAATAACTTCAATAATTTTGATTAATTTTTTCCTTTTCGAACAGATATTTCAATTCATATATCCGGTTGGATCATGCAGTGGGTTTACTTTCAAACGGATATACGAACATCAGGTTGACTGTTTGACCGGGCATTGCAGTTCACAACTGTTCTTCCAATTTTCAGTTCTTTGTGAGACAACCCTAATGCTTAAACTCAAAATGTTTGTGTCATGGATGTCAGATCCTATCTATTACTTTTATTCAAATGGTTTCAGCTTTTCTTTTATCTGGCAGCGTTTTTCAACTGCCAAAAACTCTCAAGTACTTTTCACATCTTTTTAAAAGCATTTCCAGTATCATCACTATACACAATTTAATTTTCTTCCAAGCTAATTTTATAAATTTTAAAATTAATAATTATATAAATTTTTAATAACTCTAAATTATTAATAACCATATAAATTTTTAATAATTCTAAAATTTATAAAACTTGAAGTAATAATTTCTAGCAAACAACTTTACAACCTAAATAATTAAACCACACCACTCACCTCAGTTAAGCTGTACCCCCTCAATGATTAAATTTCTTTCATTTCTTTGAACCTACGAGTACATGCTGAAAATAACAATACTGGTGCCACATTTGCCTGTTTCACAGGGAAACATAGAATATGTAACTTTTAATTTCTTTTTTACTTTTCTGAGATCTGCTTCTACATTGAATTTCCAACCCTTCGCTTCCCTTCCCTTTCATTTTCTTTTCATTCCCTTGATATAAAAAATTACAAGAAAAAAAAATGAAGAAAAAGAATAAAATAAAGATGAACTTTCCCACCGAAGTTAAGGTTAAAAAGAAAAAACCAATTTACATTTGACCAGAGAAGACCCCGTAATTTTATCTCTGTTGAGTGAGAAAAGTTAGCTTAGTAATTGCTCAGAGCCATGAGGGTGTTTTCATTGCCATGAATAGTGGTTGTTGCTTCTCCAGAACTTCTTTCATTTGTATATGATGAGTCCTAATGCTGTACTCCTCTACCTGCTTCACGATGAATGCAATTAGATACAATCCAATATGCATGGCATGATAATAATATCTGAGGGGGGGAAACCCTACAAAATGTGCATGACAAGTACAGCTACAAAAAGCGATTGATTTCCATTCTTTTCAGTTATTGAATGTAAGCAAGCAAGGACCCCACCTCAGCTAAAGGTGTACCCACTGACAAAAATAGAACTTTTCTTGCAAGAACATCATTTCAAGCCATGCAAGCAATGATGGACTGATTTTGGCCAGCCAATCTGATAGAGGACAGACCAGATTGTCCACATGAATGATCAATGAATTGCCAAAGGACAAAAGGATTATTGAGCACATGAGTGAGAGAATGAAGATATTGAAAGCCCATATTGATTGATCCCACCAGCTCGGATATCTAACCAGGTAAACAATGTCATTCCTCAACCATATCAAATAAATGAAATTGTGAAAAGCTTAAACGATCGATACTGCTAGGACAGTTATCACTACAGCAATTGAATGGCAAGGATTTTGTTCTGCCTCTACAAGTGCAAGACTCAAATCCAGACCTAACAGACCTAATCACTCCCACCTTGCAACAGACAAGTTAAAGCATGTTGAGTTGCCATGTTATCCAGAGCACAAAAAAAGATTATCAATCCATGCAAATACAGCATAAGGTTGTTCTACATGCTTGCAGAGATTGAGTAGTTGGGTGTTATTGGGACCATGCAAACGTTGGGATTCTTCAATTATGAACTCAACTAAATTCATTTCCCCTTCAAGGAAGAACAAAGTTTATGATCTGAGAAAGAATGACATAGCATAGCAATAAAGTTATAATGGCATAATCCAAGAACTAGTAGATGGTGTAGAAAGAAGGTATTCTTAAGAAGCAATTCAGCGTACTACTGATCATAACAGCACAAATTTTCCTAAAAAAAATCCAAATGTGAGAACCGTTGTTCTTGCAATCCTACAAGTGACTTTGATTTAAAAATGTTGATTCACACTGCCGAGAATGCTTTTATCTAATCAACATAAAAACTTGTTAATTATTGCATCAAAGGACTAAATTTGGTATAAATTTCTTCCTATGGAAGCTTAGTTTTACAGCCATGCATGTTTTTATCTCACCTGCATAGCTGCTGTTGATGCCAACAGAGCTTCACATTGATCAAGCTTAGCTTTCTCTTGTGCTGCAGCAGTGGCAAGCTCAGAAACCAAAGCATTCATCCCCTCCACCTATAACAGAAAAAAAAAAAAAAAGTTTAGAAGACCAGCATTAGATCTGCAAATAATTTTGGCAACAGTATACAGTTTGAGGTGGGCATTGGAAATTGAGAAGTATAGCCTAAAATGTAAATTCAGTTCAATCTATTTTTTCTAGGAAAAAAAAATATGCAGAAGAAACTATGAAAGAACTGATAAGATATCAATTTTGCATTTCAACTGAGTGGTCCCAGTCATAATGGGAATCCCAAACGAGGGTGAGCATGGTCCATAAAAATAAAAATTCAATTTGCCAATCAATTTCCAATTCTCTTTTCCCAACTTATCCACTTCAACCATCGGTAGTGAATAAATTGGATTATGGCCTAAACAATGCATCATCCATATAATGGCAAAAACAAGCAGCTAAAATGAGAACCAAGGGGGGAAAACCCGTCATCATGCTTTATGCACTAATTAACAAAATTGAATGAGGGATAGTTAAGACATGTATCTCACTCTTGGAAGTAAAGAGCATATGGATGATCCCATAGCACGCATCACATCAACAGCTGAGCAAATAGCAACCTTCAAAGATTCTATATCTGCCTGAAGAAGCACGATCCCAATAATGATGTCAACATCAACAATTTCTCTCTCCAGAAATCACTTCCAATCATCTTTTAAAACAAAACATACCTTTGCTCCACTGGTCACTGGAAGACGAAGAGTGCTTGCCTCCAGATCTTCCACAGCCTCAGATAAAGAATTAATATGGTCTCTTTCAAGTAAAGCCCAATCATCGAGGTAGGTGATCTGAATCAATTTACTTAGCAATTAGATAATGGGGTAGCTCAATTGGATTCAACTCCAAAAGACTGAACCCCAGTTCCAAATTAGTTTAGGAAATGAGGCATGGATAAAAAATTGAACAGATGGAAAATAAATTTTCAACATGGTATTAGACCACCAAGATGCTTGAAGTTGACTCTGACCAGAACCTCAGCATGACATCTTTTTCGCATGAAAATGTTTCTCCGTAAAAAGACAATTCATTGTAAATTACTATATAGAATTTATAGTATAACAGGAAACTAAGCTGGTTTTCTTCAACATCAACTTGATTCTATAGGAACAGAACTAAGATGCTGTGAAAACTTCTGATAAGCTGGATTTTAAACAAGCCTAGGACCCTACTTGCTATGTTAAAAAAGAAAAGCAACCACATTTTGTCAAATAATAGCATCTCATGTACGTTGTGCATTTTTCTGAAGGCGAACAAACATTAAGTGCTTGATTTTGAGTATACCATATGCTAAAATTACCCGCTAGGGTGGATTCATACTTCTTCAACATCATTTTAGAGCCACATTCTAGAAGTTAACAATGCTGCAGCAGTGCAAAGAATAACAAATCTCTTGCAATTTATCTCCCTGTAGATGCTCGTGCTCATTAAGATCAAGTCTATCTTGTTTGCTGCTGCCACAACCAAGTTATATTTCCTTTGGCCTTTCTCTCATCAATTACAATATCTCACCAAAACTTATACTCTCCATGCAGATACTGTTTTTGGCTCTGATTCACACAGCCTAACATCCCTAACATCTTAAGTAAATTCAACCCATCTTATCCTGAGTTGATGCTAGCTACTGCCTTCTCACAAATGCTTCTATAATGAGCCACAAGTTCAAACAAGCCACATATAATGAAAAAAAATGGAATGGACTGCTTGTATCTTTTTTCCCCCATTTACGTGTACTTTGGAGATTGGAGAAGACCTTTAACCAGTTCAGTCCAGCAGCCCTTATATTTCATAAGGTTGCTCCTTGTGCTGGAACCTTTTCTTTTTCATACATGCCTAAACCGCTAGGATGTACTCTTTAAAATATAGATTTCAAAATATACATTAACTGCTCTTCAGAATTTCAAAAACTCTAGTGTACATTCAAGTGAACCAATATTCCTCCTTCACCATAGCAATTCACCTTTCTTCTGTTTCAAACCACCACCTTCCTTTCCCCCACCAAAAAAACAGAAAACCACATTTCAGTGAGAATAAAATTGCCAAAGGATTACTTAAAGCTTCGAAAAACTGCTCTTGAAAGCTCCCCGATTCACCACCTATTCACTATCTGTTCATGTAATACAAGATCTCCCAGATACATATAGGCGTATTTTATGCATGATGGATTAGAAGCTCCCTGCACTTCCATTTCCATAGACACTAAGTGGTAATGGTGGGAACTTACACCCAAATATTTGCTTTCCCTATGTGTTATAAGAAACCAAAACAATTCCAGTCTAAGTTGAAGCTAGATAGCACGAATCATTTAGATAGGACTAGAACTCATCTTTCTCACAAACACTTGACATACTCCCGACATGTCAGGTAATAAAACTGTTCCCATTGACAATCACGAGGATGCCTTGCTGCAGGCAATTAAATTATGGATTGAAAAGATGTCCCTTTTCCCTCATTCTCCTCAAGAAGAAATGGTTGCAGCTTCTATTCACATAATTTTAAATTACATTAATAAGAATTAAGGATCGCAACAAAATAGATAGATCTAAAATGCACAGAGGTTACCATAAAGAACTACACCCTCCAACATTTCAGAGAAAACCGCTCGGTAGATGAATAGAAATAATTAGATCATGCTGTGAAATACTAAAACAATAATGTCATGATAAAGAGAGGCATTACTTGATCAATCAATACTGCATTGAGTTTGAGCTCCAACTTCAGCTGTTGGAGATTGATCCTTTTCCTGATTACCAAATCCCACAAAGCTAAAGTGGCATCCCAAACGTTGTATAAAGTTCTCTGCACCATCAAAACATGTTTTTATGAATTTAAAACATCAAAGGAAAGGAAATTCTCTTTCAGCATCAATGTTAAGAATAAGAGCTGAAGAGCCAAGGTTCATCTTCAATGAAAAATCACTGAAACATAAAAGGCCCATCAAAGCACAAAAAGTGGTGCAATTTAACAACCTGCTGCATATTTTCTTCACAAACAGCACCACTAATTTTTTTCACTGTTTTGCATTACTCCAAACAAGCATACAACTTTCTGTATTTCATAATAAAAAAACTACAGTTGTAGACAGCTAAAAGGGATTGAAACTGGGAAACTATTACCTAGAATAATGGGTGAAGGCACCATATGACTAGAATCATATTTATTGAAAGAAGGCCGAAATGACAGATGCCAACAAAAGTTCCATGCAATTAACAAAACATTAAGATAGATGGCGGGTTCAGGAGGTCTGCATTCTAAGAATATTAGTAAACGTTCAAATCCTACCTCTGCAGTCACTTTCTGAATGTAAAGAACAGCCTCTGCCCGAGCATTAGCAAATCGCCATTGCAAATATCTATTGTATAGCAGTCGTATCTGATGAGCATCTTCAATATAGCTTGCACCCTTTTTCCCCTTCTTAAAATCCGCTATAAAACTAAGCACAGAAGTAGAATTATTGGGCTGAACGGAGACACTAGATGGCCTTATCCGAGATGGGCTAACCCCTCTAGAAGGAGTAGATGGTCTTGTCCGAGATGGACTTACACCTCTATTGATGGAAGACCTACTTGGTGATGCAGGACGCGATCCAGGAGTAGGCAAGGACTGAGATCTAACAACAGGAGTTACTAATGATATTCTGTCCGATAAACTTGATGCAACAAGCTTCTGAGCACCCGATAACCGCTGCAATTTATCATCCAACGAATTCACCTCAGACACTACTCTGCCAATTTCGTCCAGTGATAACCTCGAGGTATCACTAGCTGATTTTTGTAAAGGTTTTATTGAATTATCAATTATGGGCGCTCTCCTGAGTGAAGATAATCCAATTCCAACTGGAGTTGACAAAGCTTTCACATTCTTATCGGTGAGATCCACACTTCTATTCAGTGATGAATTAGAACATACCTTCCCACCTATCCTACTTGGCCATCGATGCTGATCAATCAATCTAGAATGTAAACCATCTACTGGTTTGGCGTTTTCTGATTGATCCTGCGAATTCTTCCCTTTAAGAGGACTCCTCTTTCTCTCTGGTGTAGGCTTTCGTGACCCAGTTGGCGTTTCAGCCTGCTTATGGACTACATTTGAAGAAGGCCTCAATGTGCGATCGGAGGATACATTATTAACTGGTTTTTCCTTCTTACTGATAGGAATAGAAATGCTATCCGATTGAAATGAAACACTGAGACTTCTCATTGTAGAGGGCCATAAACTCTCTTGTAACCGACCACCGGTACTTAGCCTTCTAGATGGCAACTGCGCATCAACTGATGAATCTTGAACCGGTGTGGAAGGCCTTGGGGGTGAAGGTGGGGTTGAAGGGCGCCTCCTCTCCGCCGATTGAGATCTTTTAGGCACCACCGGGGAAGGTGCAGCCAATGTTCTACTGAGGCTCGGTGATGGGAAACGCCTAGCAACAGAAGGTGTTGATGAAGAGGGTGATTTGTACCTAGAAACAACTTCCCTCGTCCGAGGACGGCGGGTGGTGGTTGCTGCTTTCGCTGTTGCATTGCTGTTTCTTTCAGCTGGAACCAGGGGGGGTCTTGGGGTATCCAGTACTGCTGTGTGCTTCTCCAATTCACATACATCCATCAAACACTGTCCAAATTAGACCACATTGATGGATTCTTTCAAATAATTAAACAACCAAATTTGACAGCTTTCATTTTCTAGTATACCACATTGAAAGGAATCACACAAGTTGTTAAAAAAGAAGATCCTTTTCCATGCAATAAATCTGCCACAAATGCACATAACCAAGAAAAAAAAGGTAAGACGCTACAGAATGGCAGTAAAAAAAAGAATATAAACCAATAAAAAAGAAAAAGTAAAACCCAAAAATTGAGAAAAGCTTACATCTTTACAGAGACTCAGATCTCAAAGAATGCAAATTTGAGAATCAAAACAAAAAAAATGCAAATGGGTATTGAGTATTCATCAAAACAAGCCCAAATCCAATCAGATCATGCCATTACAAAGAGGTTAAGACCATTCGGGGCCAAAATGTGGTCACGGAAAAATCCGGAGAGGGGCACAACGTGCATTAATGGTCATCACTTTCTCGGGCTAAAAGGAAAGTAGCTCTTGGTGTTAAGGGGTCCCCTATGAAATTGGGGAGACTGAAGAGTGGACTCCTGTGATGGAGAGGTAAGGGATAAAAGAATAAAGAAACAAAATAAAATGGGTGCGTAGGATAAGAGCGATTCTTTTTCTCTTCTTCTTCTTGTTTTTTTTTTTTTTTTCAATTTCTTTGTTTTTAAGCTTATACAATTTGCCCTTTTATCCCTCTCACGGGAGTGCCATGGTCGGGTGGGTGGCCTGGCATTTGAGGTACACTCAACCACGCAACATTACCTCACTCCTTCCCTGTTTCCTTCTCCTTTTTTACTACTTTTCTGCGATGAAAATGATTTCAAAGCTTACACACGTAAACAAACTTCTTAAAAAACAGTAAAAACATAAATATATTTAGTTAAATAGAAAAATATCAAATTAATTTATATTTTATATGGTTTTATAACAAATTTTTATACTTGTGAAACAGAAAAATATATTATTTTTCATCTATATATCTGATAAATAATTTTTTTCAAATGTTTTTTTATAATTCTTTTAAAATTTTGATATTAATACTTTAAAAATATCTAATAAAAATATTAATTTATTTTTTTAAAATAAAAAATAATTTTAAAAACAGAAATTTTGCAGCAAACTGTTTCAGTTTAAGTGAAATAATGAGAAATAAGTCACATGTTACAGGGAGAAAATAAAATAACTGTGATGGGCATTAATGAACTAAAGAGTTACCACATCGGGATCACGCAGTGAATTAATTTATTTTTTTTACCTGGGTTTTCTTGATTTTGTCATCTAGTGAAATTACGTCCAAGAAAATATTTATGGAAATAACGTGATCTGTTCTTTTGCGAATAATTTAAAATATTTTAATAATTAGAAGATTGAAGTTGCAGGTGCTGATGTTCTTGGTGGTATGGGAACAGACATGGAAGACCACATGCAGGCAAGACCATTGTCCATCCCCATAAATTACTACCACTTACTAACCCTCCCCAATTCCGAGTATTATTAATTCAAAAAAAAAAAGTTGTAATTTACAGTTTGACGACTTGTGCCGAGCTTGTTATCTTGTGTAATTTACAGTTTGACCACTTGTGATATTTTTAAATTATAGGATTGATTCCCTTGTGTGCAGAGCTTGTCATCTTATCTAATTTACAGTTTGACCACTTGCGAGATTTTTAAATCCTGATTCAGTGATCAGATCCATGAAAACCCAGAAGGATTTAAATTTCTCAGAGAAAATTAACATGGGTTTCTAATGAAGAATCTATTTGACATACAATGACCGTGTCTATATGTCTTTGGCATCGAAGACAAGTAATACAGCGATGAAATGGAAGAAAAAAAATGTATAAATCTCTCTGAATTCTGATGGATTTCAGAAATGGAAGACACGCAAGTTCTATGGAGCATAAAAACTGTTTATATTTCTCAATTTTTTGTCTAGAAACAGGATTTAACCCGTCTCAGGAGGGAAAAAGGAAAGAAATTAAAATGTCTTCATAGATGCAAAAAAGTAAGGGAGAGTCTCTCACCTGGAATCACTGGCATTAATAAAACTGTTCTTCAATGATGGAAACTAATCAATTATGATTAGTTCCGTTAATATCGCTTCAATGCCATGGAGAAGGATCGGGAATTGAACAGCAGAAGACGGTGGCGGCTTCAAGGGACGGCGGATCCAAAGAGGAGAGACTGTCAACGGTGATCGTAGGGAGAATATCACGGCGAGGGAAGTTTAGTGACCGGGTTTTATGGAGAGAGGGAGGGAGAAAAGGTAATATATTAATATTAACAAAAAAAAGAGTAAAGAAGGTTTCGAATTGAGAATGAGGGAAGGAAAGGAAACGGTTTTTCAGTTGAGACGAGGGACGCTGTTTTCGCGCCACCTACTTTATCGAGAGTTGCAGAGACTTTTCTTCTGGAGTGATTATTGTTTTATCGCCTCTTCTTTTTCCTCTTTTGACTCTCTGATTAATTGTTTTCTAATGACTAATTTACTGCCTAAATTGCTCTTCTTTAATACTTTATCAAACCGCCTTCCAACCAAATAAATAAATGAAAGCAACGTCCGTCCATTCCAATGATTGGTTTAGCGGTGAAAGGGATTTGTTTTCTTCCCTTATACTTGGATTCGAGCTCTGACATGCACGTCTGTCATCCCCGTGATACCTTACATGCCTACTGGGTTTGCAGGATATTCAGTGAGCCGTGAGAATTAGTCATGGTGCGCGTAAGCTGACCCGGACACCCCACGTAAATTAAAAAATAAATAAATAAAAGCAACGTTGGAAATTAATTAAATATGTTTTTCCTTGAAAAAACATTATATGATGGAGAAGGGTTTTTTTTTAAGGTGCATTTGTCTTTAAATTAAACATATTTTGTGATTTAATAATGTATAAATTAAAACTTTTTTAATTACCTGATTGGTTAATCTACTTTGAATTTCAAATAACTAAAAATATTCATTCACTAACTAAATATCCTGTATAATATCACCTGCTGAATGTCGCGGTATCCCCCGCGGTACCATATAATTTAGAAAAATAAAAATAAATGTAATAAATACAATTCAAAGAAATTAATAAAACATAAAATAGGTTGCTTGTTGCCTAGAGAATTAAAAAGTTAACTTGTATTGATATAAAATTTTTTTAGGTATTTTATTTAATTAAAATTATTTTTTTAATCTTATTTATTAATATTGTATTAGTTGAAAATTAGATTTTGTAATTTTTTTTATAGAATTGTCCTGATTTCATGATGTGAGTCATAAGTTTAAAAAGTTAACTGAGTTGACTCTGCTTATTTTTAGGTTATTTTTTAATTCAATATTATTTATATCAGTTTTATAATTTTTTTATTTGTTTTGTATGGGATTACCTCAATTTTATGATTTGAGTCGTGAATTTGACAAGTTGACTTCAATTAAATTAGTTCATTTTTTATTCTTTTTAATTGATTTTTTCTTTAATTTTACCCTCTAACAACTCAATCTATTATTTATTTATTTAGATTTTGTTTCAATTTTTTCTTGTTTGGGAATTGAGTTTTGTAGTTTTTTTCAATTTTCTTTTTGTGGAGATATTCTAGTTATATGGATTTAGTTTTTTTTTTCTCTCGATTTCAACTTCCAATATTGGATCTGTTAGAAAAGGAGTTTCATGGTTTTTTATTTTTTTCTATAAATTTATTATAGTCTTGTGACTTATGTTATAAGTTTAATAGCTAGCTTGGATCGACTCAAATTATGTTTTTATTTTGCTATTTTTCAACACATTAGTTGTGTTTACACTTTTTTTTTACCTTAAAAATAATAATCTAACTCGATTGCACATGACCCAATAGTATCACACTATTATGGGAATTATATTGTACAACTTTATGTATACCTTGTATAGTTTTGTGATCCTATATAATGTATTGCACGCTTGTTATTGTACACATGCCTAAATATATAAATATAAAAGATAGTTGCTAACATTAGTTAAAGCTAGATATTATTCACAAAACTTGTTTTTTATATTTTCTAACTTGATATTAAAGCCTATTTTACGTTACTACTCTTAATGGATCATACAATCAATCAATTAGTGGCTTCCACCTAATTTTTACTATATTGATTGCTCCTTACTCAATTTATAGTGCATTGATGGCTACCTCCTCTCTTTTTACTATTGCACTGATTATTACAACTTTTTTGTTAACTATTATTGCACTAATTACTGTTTTTTTCCTATTAACTACTACTAAGAATTTTCATTTAATAGCTATAACTTCTCATGGTGTAGTCTTAACTCTACTTTTTAACACATAATAAGTTATTTCTTTAAAGTTAACTAATATTAATTTTTATAATTAGAAGATGTAAATGAAGCTCTATTTACAAGATTATTGGGTTTATTCTTTTGTTGATGGTTTTTTTCCTAGTCCTCTCTTTCATATAGTTGCCCCTATAATTAATCTTTCTTTTCTTTTATGGAAACAATATGATCTTTTAATCATGAGAGCTTTTTTGTCCTTGTTTTTTTTTTTATTTATTAAAGTCTTACACCTTGTTGTTAATTGTAAACATAGTAACATCTCACAAACTCTTGAAATAACATTTACTTCACCATATAATTTCAGATTTATAAAACTTCAAGGTTTCTTTAAAGAGTTAAGAAAAAGAGATTATACATTTAATATTTATTTGTAAATAAGTAAACTATTTATTTAATGAATTAACTATTGTATAAAGACTGGTCTTTTTAAAAAACTTTAATCTTTATGCTTTTAGGGGGTTGAGAGTAGAGTTTAAAGATTTCGCACTAGTCTTTTTACTAAAACCTAGCCCTTTTATTATACCAACCTTCATAATCACTTAGTAATATATGAGTTTCTCTATAAAAGTTCTATTTAACCTATTTTTGGACCTATTAGACTTGCTCCTTTTATATCGACACTTGCTCAGTCCTTTTCAGCTTTCCTTGCTCAGTGGCAATCCTACCAATCTCATGGAGATTATTCAAAGTCTAATGGTTATAATTACTATCAGAACTACAATGCTAATGAATGGTTTTATGGTGGATGGAGAAACAATAACAACAATAATATTCTCCATAACAACAACAAATATAGTTTTGGATATAATTTTTGGCAACAAGACACCTATTTCTCCTCCTTAAATTAATGGTTTAATAATTGGTATGTAAATTGCTAGCTATGTTATGATTTTGGTCACGCAGTAATGCCCTTAGTTAACTACTCATAATTTGCAATCTAATTCTAATTTAGCATTTAGTAATGTTATCATTGCTATTTCTATTATCTGGTTTCTTGATATTGGTGCAAATCATAACATGACATATGATCTTAAGAGTAGTTAAGTCATAGTTAAGCCAACAATAATTTGTTTGGTTTTTATTATTATCGTTTCTCAGTGTTAGCATACCAATCAACTAGAACCTTATAATAATGCATTCTTGAATGAGATACCTTAAAAAGAGATGTACATAAAGCAACCATTTAGTTTTGTTCATTCCACTCTTT
>NW_011499850.1:3284459-3370801 GCF_000495115.2 Populus euphratica
ACTCTTTCCTCTCATGTTTTTCATCTTAATAAGTTTTTAGATGGCTTGAAGCAGCCTTTTTGGGCTTGGTATAATTGTTTAAATGACTATCTCCTCTCTGTTAGTTTTTAAACTTTTAAAACTAATACTTTTTTATTTATTTTCTTTATAGGTGGTAATATCTTTTTTTTTCTGCTTATGTATGATGATGATTTTTTGCTTACTGAGAGAGATTTAGCCTTGCTCCAACATTTAATCTCCTTACTTAGTTCAAAGTTCAAGATTTGAGATTTAGATAATATTTGGTTTTATGGTTCAACCTATTTTTTAAAGTATTTTTCATTTAAAAAAAGCAACAAATCAATGTTTTTGAGGTGATTTTTGATTGTTTTGGTGTGTTGATATTAAAAATAAAAAAATCTTGAAAAAACTATCATTTTGATGCATTTCCAAGTAAAAAATATTTTTGTAAAAACACTCTGCACCACATTACCAAAGACACACTCATGCTCTTTGCATTATTTTTTAGGAATTAAAGTTAAGCATAATTTTATAGGTCCCCTGCTTACTCAACAAAAGTATTATCTAGACATTCTTCACATAATTGATATGTTTTCTTATAAATCTATTGATAGTTTTGTATTTTCTTCCTTTAAATTGGCCATAGTGTCTAATGTCTTGTACTTTAATCTTGCTAATTACAAATAGATTGTTGATACTCTTCAATATCTTACTTTCATCAAACCTGATATATGTTATGTAGTGTATAAGGTTTGTCAGTTTATACATGCTCATATTGATTCTTATTAGGCTATTGTTAAACATATCTTGCATTATCTGAAAGCTACGACAAACTATGGTTTATACATCACTCGTAGTTCATTTTTTTCTCTTTATAATTTCACTAATGTTAATTGGGCTAGCAATATTAATTATCATAAGTCTACTAGTGATTATCTTGTTTATTTAGGCACTACTCCAATTTTCTAAGTAAAGAACTATTGCTCATTCTTTTACAAGAGTCGAATATAAGGTTTTAGCTGATGACACTACTAAAATTTTATGGATTAACTCCTTGCTTTCAGAACTTTAACTTCCCTTTGTTTTTCCAGCTATATTATGGTGTCTTAATTTAGAAGCCACTAATTTATCCATAAATTCTATCTTTTATGTTTATACTAAGTATGATGAGGTTGACTAGTGACAAGATGAAAAGATTGATGTCTTCTCCCAAGTGCAGGAGTGTCGAAGTAATAAATAACCCGGCAAAACTGGGGTCGAACCACAAGAAGGTTAATTGTACAAATTATAATAACAATAATACAACAACAATAATAATAACAAGAGCAACAATAATAATAGTAATAACAATAACAATAATAACAATAAAGAAAAAGAAAGAGAAGAAGAAGAAGAAGAAGAGAACTTCGAGATGAAATATTAATGTAAGGATTAAACAATGATAATAACAAATGCCAAGGTTAGAGGTTCCACTAATGGTATGTCAAACAAGTATAGTATAAACTCTTATTACTCAATTGGAAACCACACACAAAGAAGGTTCGAATCTGATTATAGATTGTTAACATGATTACATTAGTTATCTTATTCGATTAATGCTAATACTTGTAAATCTTGTTAAGCATTCATAATTATAACTTATGTTAACAACAAATCAAGTTCCTTCCATAGCTCAGGTGTCGGTTATACCATATAGTATGAGCTATGAAAGTGCCAAGCATTTGTTGTACCAAGTGTTATACAACTTAAATTAAGATTAATCATTTAATAAGCAAAGTATTAAAGAGTGAACAAGATAACAAATACAAAACATGTTAGTATCAAACATTAAAGTCCATATTAAGTTTACATTATACTTATTCTTACACTATTAGTGTAACCTTTTCACCTTGACATAATAAACTTAGCTAAACATAATAATAAAAATAAATAAATAAGCAAAATAAGAACATAAATAAGACAAGAGTTAACTAAGTAAAGGAAAGGAAATGAAAGGCATAAACTTGATATTAATGAAAGCAAAACATAAACATTACAAAAAATACAAAGAAAGAAAGCAAGAGTATGATCTTGATCTGAAAACTAAGATGCCTAAATGCATGGCAAATGCCTCCTTTTATTTGATGACTAATTGATGAGTGGGTGACCAACTCTTGACTTGGTGACAATCCTTATCTTCTCTTGTTTGTCTAAAACGTCATTGATAACATCAAAATTGGAGCCACTTAAAAACATAAAAGTTGTAGGAAATTATCTCAGCTTTCTTGTGTAAAAAATTCAGCTCATTTGGACTTCTAGAACTCCAAATATGGGCCAAATAATGAACAGTGCTCGGGCTGGAAGACAGATTCAGACTTCTTTGTTGTTGCTATAATTTGAACTTAAAAATGACCTTTTTAGATTTTGGGCTCAATATAAAAATTGTAGGCCTATGTCTTAGCTTTCCATCCATATAAAGTAGACCTAAATCTAAGATTTACAGCTCCAGATATAACCCAATTACCGAACAGTGTTCCAGTTTAGATTGCACTGACATCTCTTTTCTAAGTTTAGCCATCTCTTTGTCCTTTCAATTTCAGTTCTTAAAGTCATCGATCAATCCTTTCATTTATATAATAGACCTGCATTTAAAATGAATATTTTCCATAAACTAAAGGTATCTTATATTATTAGACACGTTATTATAAAACATGCTTTAGTTAAGGAGTTATTGATACTTCAAGTGTAAAATGATGATATAAAACCTTGATAAAAATATATTTTTAAGTACTAATCAACTAATATTTTATTTTTGATAGAATTGCTTAAAAGGAGCTTCAAGTTTGGTCTATTTCTTCTAAGAATCAATTAGTTGATGTTCATACTTCTTACTAAATCTCTTCCCTATGTTATTTATGCTTATCTTGAGTCCAAATTTTATATGAAATCTCCACCTTTAATTTAAAGAAGCATATTATGAAAATTATATTGCACAACTTTTATTCATATAATTTTGTTATCTGTTACTAAATCTTTTATTTATTTATTTTACCATTGATGTGTATATTGTTGCATTTAACCTATCATATTGTTCTAAACTTTGTCCTATAAGAAATCGTAAATTTGCAATATATTAAAATCATATTGTTCTAAACTTTGTCCTACAGGCGATCGCAAATTTAGGATACATCAAAATCACCACCTACAACAATTTTAGAGGCCCTAATATTTATAATTATAAACAAACAAATCATTTAATTACATTGCATTTAAATCACCATCTACAATATTGAATGGTATTAACCACTATGAGGTCTGCACGCATGTCCATTGTTGTTTAATTATACACCGTTTGCCTAAATGTGGTCCAAATTTTAGAGATGAATCTACTATTAACATCAGGTCCCAGAAATAGATGCGAAGCTCTCAAAGGAAAAATCTACATTAAATTCTAAAAAAAAACACTATAATTCCATTAATTTGCTTCATTTCAGAAACAAAAAAAAAAAAACAGGGAGAAAAGACCTGAAGAGCTTCTATTAATTAAAGAGTAGTAGGTTGTTTAATCAATAAAAATCAGCCTTTTTTATCTCTCTGAATTTATTCTATTATAAATAGTAGACTCCATCCTTGCCAGTCCAGAAATAAGGTAAAATTACTGATCTGTTGGATGGATTGTACTAGGTTGATCGTCAAGAAATATTAAATTACAAGAACTCATGAAAGAAATGGTTGAAGGGTACTTTGTCATCTTCCATTGCTGTCATTACATGAAATTCTCTTCGCCTCCTTGAAGGAATCCTTAGTTTATTACATTTGTCTCTGTCTTTGTCTATTCTTGTTGTCCTAACATGAAGTTTTGCTCGAGAAATTGGCATGTTGTTAACCTATATAATACGCTAGCTAGCATCATTAATCATTTCACAAAATCCCATTACAAAGATCTCAAGGAAAGGGCGCATATGTATGACTTGATATTAGAAATAAACAAGAAAACGATCCTAATTATGAAGACTTTACACAGAGGTGGAGATCAATTAAGGGTCTTCACATTTGAAAATTGATGGGAAAGAAATTAATCATAAACCCAATAAACAAATCAGCTAGAAAAATTGATTATCCCATGATTAAGAAAGGCCATTGTCCACATCCATAAGTTTCTGTGACTTAGATGTAAGTTTGGGCAGCTGGAGAGCTGGTAAAAAATAAACCTGTGTGAAGAATACAATGCAGGTTACCATGTTCAAGGAACTAGTGGTTCTGTTATGACTTTGATAGGAATCATTCTAATCTTTCAGGTATAATAAGAGTAATTATTTTTTAAAGTATTTTTTAATATATTATAATAAATTTTTATTTTTTTAAAATTTATTTTTAATATCAGAAAGTTAAAAATCTAAAAAAATAAAAAAATTCATTTTTGACAAAAAAAGATCATCAGGCTGCTACTTATTTCCATCTGTCAGGACTCGGGACCTAGCTTATATAAGAGTTTGAAACTGTTTTCGAAGTTGAAATTTTAGCCAATTCACATATATTTAAAAGGATCATACCATATGATTACTATATTGATCAAAGTTTATAATATATCACCTCATTATAAAATTAGTACAAGTCTCGAGATTGAATATAAATGAGTATTCTCCTTACTGCTTAGTAATTATCTAAAGCAAATTTCTTATGAGAGAATTTTATTATAAGATTAAACAAATAATGTATATTCAAGTTTAGGGAGAGCAATAGCTGGTTTAAAGTGAATGGAACATTGGGTGAAATTAAATTATTTAAGAAATAATTTTTATTATTTTTTATATAGGTTCGCAAATGAAGCCTTAGACAATTTGCATTTCATACTTAAATCTTTTGTTAATTAAGTAGAGCAATCTTCATTTTATAAAACATGATTGATAATTTTATCTTACTTATTTTTAGATTTTTTTATTAAGTAGAGGCTTTAAGTCATTGTCTAAATAATCCTTAGTCTCGTAATGTCATTCACAAGTCCTTCCTGCAAATCTGAAATGTAAGAAGAAAATGTAAAATCAAAATGAGATATGAAATTATTAAAACATGAGCTGTTTTAATTAATATAATATTAAAAATATTATAGTTACAAAACTATTTCAACTCAAAAACTTAAACTAAAACTATTAATAAATTATTATATATAATTTATATTATTTTTTAATACATCTTCTTAAGTGAAAGATGCACAAGTTTATACTATCTTATGTTAGTTTGATTTTTATTAAATATATAAGGATATATATTAAAATTTAAATTTATAATTACTTAGTCATCAAAGTTTTAATATCATATTAAATAATCAATTTAACTTAAAAATTTAATCTATTAGATGAGTTCTTAAAATATAAATTATATTATTATTTAGCAATTATTCACTAAAAATATAAATCTTAAAGTTAAAAATATAAGTTATTCGATAAAATTTTAAAATATAAATTATATTATTATTTAGCAATTATTCAATAAAAATAAAAATCTTAAAATGGATCTCAAGTCATCAACGAGTTGCAATGATGATATTCTCTAGGACTTTCTTTTAATAAATTGACTTGTAGCATCATAGAATTTTATATCTTGCGAAGCAAGAAAAGTGACATATAGAAATTAAAGTTAATTTGAGCATGGAAAAATACATAAAGCATGAATTGAGAAGCAAGGAATGCGAAAGATTAGAACACTGACCTAGACTTCGTTAGTTCAAAATAATTAGCTACTTTAAGAAACTTAATTATTTCGATACTCATGGAAAGAATATAAAATCTATAAAGTTTCTTATTAAACAATGAAGTAGCAGAATCATGGCAACATAAATAGACATATGGGACAGAATTTGTCTGGACTAGCCATTGTTTAATGCATTTTGCTTGAAAAAATATGAGAGCAAAGTGTTTATAGCATGATCTGCAGAGAACTCGTTACTACTACCAAGCTTACCACGTTCATAGAACAATAATCATTATTGAAACAAGTTGATAATGAAGATTGGATTAGTTAAAGAAAGAATATAAGAAAGATGATATTCAGTCTTATTGAAAAAACTGCAGAAGGCAAATGATGTCGCAGGTAAGTAGTTTTGATGAGAAATTTTTTATTTTAATATTTGGGTTCAATGTTTTTTGTACATGCTTGTTATTTTTATAATGTATTACCTGTTTATTAACTTATAATATGTTTAATAGATTTAAAAACTAATTATAATAAATATAAACTAGTTTAAATATTCCGAGTTATAAAAAAAAACTATAAAAAAATAAACAATTTCAATCGTTAATCCTTCAAATATAGAGTAATGAAGAGAGAGGGTGGTTAATAGACAGTAATTTATAATATTTCTTATATAAACTAAGGATGAAGAAAAAGAACACGAGAACTTAATAAAAAATTAATAATAATTATTCTGCAATTGAAACAAATTTTTATGATTTTTAAAACTTATTTATTAGCAAGGTTATATAATCCTGTAGGCAATAATTAATATGCTTATAACTTATAGGCGAGTAACTTGTAAGGTGGTAATTTGTAAGCTGATAAAAACTTCTGTTTTTGGTTGAGGAATTCTAGCACGTGTTTGTAATCAATTAAATAATCATAATGTAAATTCTTTACTCCTAAGCTGTCAGGTTATCTTTTATATTCAAAGGATTTAAATTATTTAATTACTTGTTAGTTAAATTTTCTTTTTACGTATTAAAAAACTTTAAACTTTTGAAATATTATTCAATAATATTTTAACATCAAATTTAACATATTAGTGGTGATTATTTTTTATTTGAATTGATTTTTATTTAAAAAATTCCCAAACTAAAATTAAAAAAATTAAAACTAAATCTAAACTAATTTAATTATTTGATTTGATATTTTAAAACAAAAACCATGTTTGACGAGGATTAAAATTCTACTTTATTACTTTGAAAATAAATAAAAAATCTTACTTTATGACAGCTTGATATTATTATGTTACTCCTTTATTTATGAGTGGCCCCCTGCTTTCATGCCGACAAAAGTCTTAAAGTTCAAGCTACCGATAAGCAAAAGTAATGAGAATGAGTAGGAATCCAATTTAGATACTGAGATAAGATTGTAATAAATATAATTTTTTAAAATTTATTTTTATTTGAAAATATATTAAAATAATATATTTTTTATTTTTTTTTATTTTATTTTTGAGATTAATATATTAAAATAATCTTAAAACACTTATAAAATAATTTAAAGCAAAACGAAAAAATTCAATTTAAAAAAAAAAACTCCAATTGAAACGTCTCAAAGAGTTTTTGAATTAAAAATAAATTTAATAAGGTTACTATCATATTTTTTAGGTGTTTATAAGTGTAAATAAATTGAAAATCCAAAACTTACATCCTAGCTTTCAACGGCCAAAACTTGAGTTAGAAAACGACACGTCATAGCCGTAGCAGACAACGCATTATGGGCCCTAATAGACAACGCGTCATCCATTCCATTCAAAAAATTAGATCACTTGCCTATTTGTTTTTATAAAAAATGAGGTGAGCAAACCTAACCTTCTAGGATTTTGTTTTTAGGCCAAGCGTGCGAACTTGTCCTTTCAGGTGCAAGCATGCTTGTACTATTGTTAAACAACCCTTCACCCTTTTTATTATTTTTTTAAAATAAAATAAAATAAATTTATATTTAAATAATCATTCAATTATGTTATAGTTTAAAGAAGATCATTGCTTTTATAGTACTATTAACAATTATTTTACAAATAATTATATATTAATCTAATATGTTTATTTTTTAAAAAATCAATCATAAAATATTCAATACAAACAAAATGTTTATTTTGGTGATTTCTTATTATACTTATTTTATATAAGTTTCTTGAATTTATTATGGGTGTAAAATAACATATTCATGATTTTTTATTTTGTAAAAAAACTTATTTTCATAATTATAATAATTTTTTCATTAAAAAAATGCTTCTAATAAAAAAAATCTGGTTTCAAAAAGAAGAAGAGGAGGAGGAGAATAAATAAAAAAATGGATTTTTTATTTGAAAAATGTATTTTTCCTCTTTAATTAAAGTCATTATAATTTTTATGATTTTTTAAATTATCATCAGTTTTTTTTCAATAAACCATGTTGCCAATATAAAAAAAAATTAAAATAAAAGAGAACCACATGAATGAAAGGATATAGTTTTGACTTAAAAAATAAACATTTGAGTAAAATTATTTACCACAATGGATTGTCGTTCTTCTAGACATGCGCTGGGACCATCATACGAGGTGGCTCTCTCTCTCTCTCTCTGTGCCACGCCATCAATCCTCCTCTGAGAAGTAGAGGGCCCATTTGTCTTTTCCTCTTTAGTAGACAATCTAGTACTTCCATCAACAATTTATTAATTTGTGAACTGCAAAAAGCATATTGGACCCCCTTTTTCTGATTCAATGAACCACATTCCAAGATTTGACCTTTAATCATCGTTCAGATTGGGGCACCAAATTGCCCTGAGGCACTTTACCTCCAGAGATTATTTAGACATAACGATATGTTAATAGTGTTTGTTTTAGTTAGATTGTGTTTTTTTTTAAAAAAAATATTTTTAAAAAAATTAAATTTTATAATATTTTTAAATCATTTTAATATATTAATGATAAAAATAAATTTTAAAACTAAAAAAATATTTTAATATATTTTTAAATTAAAAATACTATAATAATAGCAGATACTATGTTATTTATCTTTCGGCTTAAGTATGTGTCTTTTTTGGATCCTTTGTTTTTCATTTGTTGCCGGTGTGTTCTAATATTCAAAGATTAAAATAATTCAAAACACACGGTGAAGAATTGTTTTTTTCTCCTTTTCAACCGAGTGAAAAAAAATAAAAGAATGAATTTAATCATTTATAGGCAAACAAGTTCAATGCGGGTTGCAAAATAAAGAACATGAAAATGATTTCGAATTCTATTATTAATTGATTTGCTATAATTGATGATTGTGTTCACATTGTTGACATAATGAGAGAAATCTTATAATAATAATGTAAAGTCCATGCAATAAGCAATTATTAATAAAAAAGAAATAACATATTATGATTTATTTATTTATTTAGTCTAGTTACAATAAATAAATAACAAGTAAATAAAGTCCCAATTTTATCTATTATTATAACAATATCAACTCCGTTCAATAAATTAATTTAGTAATTTTTTAATTTAAAACACAAAAGTTATGTTTAATTTTAAATTACATAGAAATTAATATATTCAAACCCAAACTCAAGTGATTTATCAAATCAATCAATGATGCAAACAAAAATCCAGTAAGACTTAGTAAAAACAATTTATTTTTTATTTAAAATGACATCATATCAGGTTTTTTAACAAATAAAAAAGTTCAAAAACAATTTTTTTTGGAAGAAAAATACTCCAATAAACCCAAGACAATCTGTTACACCATGAGTTGACTTACCCAACTTGTCATCGAGGCCTCGGGTCAAGTCATAGAGGAGGCCGGGTTTATAACCATGACTCAAGCACAATTTGCTAGTAATCTTCCAAGAATAGAATTGCTAAAGAAACCATAACCAAAAAGCATTCATGGGCAACACAATCATGGCAGTGAAGCCATGCATATGCCATGCCCTTGCATGTCCTAATGGTGCCCTAACATGCCCTTTTTTTATAATTTTCTCTTCTTCAAGAGATCATCGGAGCTTTACTTTTCCAAAAAAGATATGCTTTGCCTGGGGTGGCGTTTTGTTGACGAGACATTTCAAAGTATGGCAGTCCCGAATCCTCATGTGGTCTAGTTATTTGAAGCAAGAACAATCCAAAATTAACACATTATTTTATTCATACTCACAAAACAATCCATGATTCTCGCCGATTTTTTTATTTTTTTTTTTATTTTTGGTTTCGTGGATTACTATAATTCACGTTGGATGCCATAGCAAGTTAGCAGCCGCTGCCTGCTTCTTTGCTCACAAACCACGAGCTGATTTTTGCTAGGGATAAAAAAAGAAAAACAAAGGAGTTGAAAATGGAAAATGATTGATCTTAAAGATAAAAAAAGATGTTATAATGAATATTTAAAATATTTTTTATTTAAAAATAAATTAAAATAATATTTTTTTTAAAATTATTTTTAACAATAATATCCCAAAACATTTCAAAAATATTTATAAAAAATGATTTGAACACATGAATAAATTTAGGAGGAAAGTAGGAAAGATAAATTTTTGGGGAAAGTACAAAAGATGTCTGCCTGAACCGAAGATTCCTTTGGATGCTGTGGTTTCGTGAGATAATTGATGAAAAAATTAAGGCTCCACCAGGAATGCACAAGACAAGAGAAGTCTGACAAAAACTCGGAGCTTTGCTTTCTACACCACCTGGTGAAGAAAATTTTCATATCTTGAATTTATTTTTTAATATTTATGAGTTTAGTACTTTTAAAATTACTGAAAATTTATTTAATTATTAATTTTAAAATTTATAAAATTAATTATCTGAACACCAACCTTAATTAAAAAAAAAAAACATTGTCATCCCAAAATAAAAATGGACGTTTATTTGGGCAACCCCCGCCTGGTGGAAACATAGCAGAGAAGTGTCAGCAGTTGAAAGTGAGGAACGGGCCTTTCCTCTGGGCTTGATTCCTGTCCTTAATGACTTATTGGACCCGTTGCTTAAGATAAGGGCCCAACTGGCGGAACTCCTACTTTAGTCTTGCCATTACTAGTTTAATTCTCAATTTTATGTTAAAGAATAAAATATTTATTTATTTATTTTTAAAAAATATGCGGTGATACTTTAAAATAAAAAGGCAAGAGCATGCAAAACAAAAGAAGGAAGTGTACTCCTTCTAATTCAATCATATCGAATTATCAAGTTATGAACAATGTAAGGATACTTTAAAAACAAAAAACTAACACTAGTCTACTTGTTTGTGAAGTGATAAGCTGCTTTGATTTCAGGTTGTTTGTAATTTTTATTTAGAAATATATTGAAATAATTTTTTAAATTTTAAAAAAATTATTTTAAAAAAAAAACACTTTTGAAAAATAAAAAATTAATGGACTCTTCATCTAAATTTCGAGTGAAATAACTAGTTTTAAAAAACAAAACAAATTAGAATTAATTTCATCTTTTCTTGGTCTAATTTGGATTTCTTGATTAATACCGAAGGTACTTGTTTTATTTCAGATAAGAACTAAAACAAAGTTGGAATATTGTGTCCTAATTACACTTGAGTTTTTAATTTAATGACTGATGGTAGATGTTCTAACCTCTCCTTTCATTATTTATTTTTGTATTAAAATATCTTTGTTTCTCAGTATTTTGAGATTTTTCCTTTGTTTAACTAGTTTAAGTTAATTTCATTTCGAAATTTATATTTAGATACATGTTATTTTGTTTGAATTGCTCTATTTATTGTTAATTTAGCTTCTACATTTAAGGTGAAATATATGAATCCTGAAATATTATTTTAAAAAATTATTTTTTGCATTATATATAATATCCTGGGATGGAATGTCAAAATACTTTGAAATCAAAATACATGGTAAACATGAAATAAAAAAATAAAAAAAGAAACAGTATTAACAAGTATAAAGCTGCCAATTGAACATTGAATTAAAGGGTCGATAAAAATAAAACAATGAACTTCAATCTCTTATTTAGGAAAACTTGAATCCTAGCATGTTTTTGTTATTACATGTATATTTTTGCCGTGAACATCTAATTAATTTTAGCTACGCGCGACTCTAATTACAACTTTTACCTGTTAGTCCCATGTATAACGAAATATAACTCACAAATTCAAAATTAGAAAGTTTTCAATCACAGCTAATAATAGAGCATGACAATTAACAAAAGCTAATTGAACACTATTTATATAGATCTATAAGTTTTTTTTTTTTTTTTGGAATAGGTAACCATGAATTTGCTCTTTTATCAAAAATTCAAATTAAATTATTAGATGGCATATTATTATTAGTCAACATCTAAATGTAGTGACATGGCAATCCCGTTTCTTAATTATAGTTTTTATATCCGATATGATGATTAATCTAATTCTAAATTTAGATTTCGAGTTTTAATTAGATCATTAAATTTTGACTAGACCACCAAGTTTTTTAGGTTAATTTTTTTAAAAAAACATCAAAACAATATCGTCTTAATAAAAAAATAAAAATCAATAGATTATAATTAAATTTTTGACTCGGTCAATCAGATCACTAGGTTAACCCGTTAAGTTAGCCGGTTTACATCAAGTTTTTTTTTTTTTAATCTAGCTTTGTTTCAATTCTAAATTGATTGGATTTTAAATATACCTACTAGGTTAGGTTGTGTTTTAAAATTATTTTCTTTATCTTCCAACATAATTTGAATTATATCGATGTCTTTATTGTTTTTATTGTTTATAAAAACCTAAAAGAGTTCAAATTTTAAGATTAATATCTTGAGAAATGTGTTAAATTTATTTGGACGCCTCAGATTAACGTGAAGAGTAAATTTTTAAAATCACCCTATATAAAAACTTAATCTTGACACTAAAATTAATCCGAGAATATTGATAGATATGGATAGGAGAGGTACCATACCTTTGTAATCGAATATTTAGTACTTCAAAACTACAGTGATGGAGTCCTTTTGCGGTAAAAACTGCTTTTGAATATGTTGTAAGAGCATGTTTAGACACAACATAATATTAAATTAATATTTTTTTAAATATTTTTTTAATTTTTTTAATATGTTAATATTAAAAATAAAAATTAAAAAAAAACTATTATTTTAATATATTTTCAGCTATTCAAAAAATATATTATCTAGTCCAATCCCAAAACCCCGTAATTCAATAAAACATACCCACCCCATTGGCAAGGCCAGGCCAGGCCTTGAATGATTATGATTGTTATACTGAAACAAATCCCTGTAAGCCCCTTGAGACCCGCCTTTGTAAGAAGATAAAAAAGAGAGAAATGGCATGAATTCAAGCTTTTGCATAATCTAGCAAATGAAACTTTATCATAAATAATCTTAAGATCTTTCAAATCTTTGTGAGATGAAGACTAATGTTACACAGCGCGCATAAGTTTCAAGCTATCATGGTGTCTTTATTTACACATGATAGAAGCAAGCTACATACCTACAAGTACTTCTGCAATACAAGTTTAATTTTAAAGCCAACTGACTTCTAATTTTCAATCAAGTATTAACCCTTTCATAGTTAGAACTCGGGTCAGTCTAGCAATCAGAACAAATGACTTCAATTTACTCTTTCACGATCACACTAGGATCCTCTTCAACAATAAAGCACACTAACATTAGAGGAGTCAACATGACCAAGGAAAAGAGATTAACATTGGCAGACACTGAAAGACATTCCTCAGCTCCTGGATCCATCTGTTGACGATTGTTCAAATGGACAAGAGCAAAAATCAACTCTTCCAATCACCGAGAATCCCTCCAATTTTCTATCATGCTGCGTTTACACAAAAAACGAGACTGAATTATTAACAGTTCATAGACTTGACATCGACACTGCAAGTTTCTTGATCGCAGCTCTAAAATGAAATGGCATGGTATATTAACCTTCATTCAGCAATGAAATTTGGAGTAGAAGCCGAACCCATGCCATTTCTTCCCTCGGCTGCATGGAACCACAAGCCTACCAAAAGCCCTATAAATATGAGATCAATGACCCGTGTTGCTCCTAGTACTTTGCAAATCCAGCACCTTGAGCCTTCCCCAAAACTGATTCTATGCCATCGAGAAACAAACCAAATCTTTTTGCCACAGCAAATCCTGCATGCATGCCATCAACTGCGGCACTTACAATCCCACCAGCATAACCTGCTCCTTCACCAACTGGGTAGAGCCCTTTCAAGGACATACTTTCATAAGTGTCACTGCTACGAGGAATCTGAATAGGAGAGCTGGTTCTTGTCTAGAAGAACAAATGATTCAATAGAAGGTGTGAAAAATAGATCAACGCTTGAGAAGCAAGTTTGAGAAAATATGCAGTGCAGAAGATAGTAAATGTGAATCCATCAAAAAAAAAAAAATGCATGTTGGATGTATTGTGTTGCCACGTTTTTTGGAAAAGATAAACAGAGCTACCTCTCCTCCATGGAGAAGAGCCTCATTGGAGATAAATCCTGGTAACTGAATATTCAAGAGATTTGCAAAGATAAGTTATTTTTTAATTGAGAATATTCAATAGATTTGCAAAGAAATGTAGCTAAAGGTGAAAATGCTAAAACCTCTTTGTCAAACATGGAGACTGAATGCCGCAAAGCATCTGTGATGTGCGTTGGAAATAACTCATGGAGCTTTGCTGCTTTCACCCCCAACCGATAGCTTGATGGGGGCAAAGATGTTACTGGCAAAACAAGGCAAGTCAACTAAGGGAGATTCAGAAGTAACAGATCCCTGGAAAAGAAATTTACATTCTACCTGATAGCTTGCCGTCTAGAAAATCAGTTGCTGTCTGCACAGGCACTACAAAGTCTCCTCCTCCCATTACAGCCGCTCTTCGCTCAAACTCCCTCTAAATGATGGGGAAATTATTTCAGAAAAAAAGAAGCAAGGACCCAAAATATGGACTTCCAAGGCAGCACAAAGATTTGAATCAATCTGGTGGAAATTAGAAAGGACTAGACCAGGCAGTGTGTGGGGTATAGTAACTTGAAACCTCTTTTATGAAAAATATGAAATTTGTGACAAGAATATTAGCTAGAGGCAAACAAAATATTTATTGTAAAATGAAATTCTCTTAAATTCTTATGGATCTTTGTTTTCTATACAGCTTTGGTGCAAAGCTAAACTTTATAATGCAGTGGGTAACAGCTTTGGCGCAAAGCTAAACTTTATAATGCAGTGGGTAAGTGATTAATATTAAGGTAAGAATGACGTAAACAAGAGCAGAAAGCCTACCTGGAAGTCAATCCCTGCAAGAGGCCCATGAAAATTCAGGGAATTAAAGTCCTGTGTCGAAACAGTGACAACAAGTGCAGCATTTGCCCACTTAGAAGCGCGACGAGAAAATGACATCCCATTGATGCATATCTCAGATGGATCTGTACTAGTCAGGACAACCTGTGGTCACCAATTTAAGCACCCACATAAGTGGATACATTCAAGGTTTTATTTATGTACAATTTACCCCTCATCCCATCTTTCCCAAGTCCTAGGTTCTAACTTGCCCCTCACTGGTTCTGATTTTTTCTGCTGCAATAGAACTTTCAAACTGCATTACAAAGTAGTACCAGTGACACCCACAAGTGATTGCAACAAGTTCAGTTTATAATCCCGAAGTACATAATTACTCACAAAAATTCAAAATTTTCATGTTAAACCGAATTTATCAAGTATTCAGTCAAGGACTAAGCATGCATTTACAGATGCAACAAAAGTAACAAATGAAGTGACCGAAAGGCAGTGTTCAAAAGAATAACTACATTCAAATCTATGTTCTTTGCAGAAAACATCCAGACAAACAAGTATACCTGTCCACCAGGCCACATGCAGAAAGAATAGCAACTACGACTTGAGGGTGTCTTCCCATCCTCTCTACTAACATAACTAGCATAGGCCCTGAACTTGAGGGTGTATTCCCATCCTCTCTACTAACATAACTAGCAACCTTGTAATCAGCCACTGGTATTTTCCCCCGTCCTCTATGAACTTCAGTGCCCAGACTAGAATACTGCAAGTTTGTATAAATTGAGTTGCAAGAACAAAACAGAAAGAATGCTATTGGATGAATCATGTTTTAGAACAGAAGTGAAATATCATGATGAGTCAAGCCAATTATCAATTCATCTACATGATAGAATAGGAAAAGAGATACATAACCAACCTGTACACTGTTTATTAGCTCTTGGGGGTGTTCAATCCGCAAACCAACCTGTTCAACCAAGTAACTTACTATGACAATGGCAGGAAAGTCTCAAGATGCCAAGTTAAAAATAAGAATCGAGCAGAACATCAATAACCACAGCATGGATGTCACATAATAGAGACAAAAGAATTAAAGATATTCATGCTGAACTGTAACAGACAAGAAATAAGATGAATTTTTAACCCTAGGTTTTTTTTGTGCAATTTTGCTGAAAGTCGATTAAAGTGACCTATTTCAGATCAGAAATGGCACAATAGAAGCACTGCCAAAAATCATTTCACAAAATTTATAAGAAAATTCAATGATTACAATGTCTAGACCAAAACAAATCATGCACTTCTACCCAGAATTGACCATTAATGAAGCTCTCATCAAGTAACAAAGGAAGTCAATTTGATTTTGGCTCTTATTATGGTCAACTGATGACCAAACATGCCTAATCCAGTGGCCAAACAGAAGCTTACTTCCTTGATATACACCATGAATAAATGGTGTGTTCTGTTTAAAGTAATTTGGTGGACCAAAGTAGCGAATGGATGGCCACTTATTGTCAAGTTCTTTTATTACACGATAGATAAAGGAGAAAAGGATTCTGAACTCACAGCAAAATCTTTTGGCATCAAATCAATATCATGGGAAAGAAGCATATGATATATATCACGCGCAGAATGGCCCACAGCCAGAATGACAGCATCAAATCCCAACTTTTGGCAATCCAGCTTCTGTTTGTCCTTTGAATCGGAAACTTTGACACCCACAACATGACCATCCTCTATTATCAGATCATCTACCCTTGTCCCAAACTTGATTGAAACCTAAGGCAGTGTAGTTTTCTGGATGTTAACAGAGTGGAAAACTGTAGTAAAGAAACACAATCTACAACTTGTTTCAGATAGGCAAATGCTGAATCAGCAACTTACACCCTGGTCCTGTAGATTTTGGCGAAAGTTGCGGAGCAATGGAACCAGCCTATCAGTTCCCAAATGAGGCTTTCCATCAATCAAGATGTTTTCTGGGGCTCCAAAGTGAACCAGAGTTTTCATAACCTGAGATTTACAAAATATTAGATACCTCATACAATTGCTGAAACTAAAAGTAGAACTTGTTTATAAATTTTGTTTAGCAGGATTCTACAAATAAAAGTAAGAATGAAAAGAAGAAATGCAAAAATAAATAGGCAATATGAGGAAACACATGAACATTCTTTTCCTAGCAGTTCTGCAAGTAGTTTAACCTAATAATTTGAATAATAATGATCTTGTAACTGGAAAACCCACATCTTCATGATGACAGCTAATTCTGCAACCACCCAGTTAATAATCAAAGAACTGTATTAATGCTAAAATGCAGCTCTCAAAAGGAAATTATATCAAGTTATAAACATGTATGAATAAATTGGACCTGTAATTGTATCTTCCAATAAAACCGTATGTAAGCTTCTTATTAAAAACAAAAAAAAAACACAAGCAAGACAACCAACCAGGAAATCACGGATATAGTAGAAGAGCTAATATCTGTAAAAGATAGTATGTATAGTGCAAAAACAATGCATAGGAGATTAGATCAGAAATATGAGGAATGGTTCTCACCGCCAAAACACTGTCACTGTTCCTTCCTATTCTAGTTACTAGCTTTCCATCACTCCAAGTACCTGCACCACCCTGCCATACATAAGTCCTTTATATGAACTGGTATCAGACAAGGAAAGAATGCTCACCAAATATAAGTAGGCGATTGAAAAATAACAAATAAACAGACTATGTCAAATCAATGAAACAAAATGAGTGCCAGAATGGAACAAAATTATCAAACAAATATAAAGAAACCCATATCCTCATTGTTGCAATTCATATTCCAGCTTTTCAGCCATTCATGGGCATGTTAACCCAAGCTATGCTTCATAAGCATTTCAAAGCAGAAAATATGTCAGTCCTCAGAAGCAGGCATGGGTAATTATATATGAGCTTCCGCTAATTACAAAATAACTTTTGAACCAATTTCTGGTTAATATAGCAGCATATTTGGAACGGAGTTACTAAGCGCCATGATGGAGCTTTAGGAATTAAGTCACCCATGCATCAGAGAAGCTTGGCTTTTCTTTGAAGCATTACAGTGCAAGAATTCATCCATCCATATATAGAGAACAAATAATCCGTTTATCACTTGTCTAGCCATTCCAATTCATTCAATGTAACTTTAATGGGAAGGTTCAAGTCATTTAAATGGATACTGGAATCAAATTTGAAAAGAAATGTAATAAATAGACAAATGAACTTGACAAACAAATACTTCAGAATAAACAAAATGAAGACCATGTACTTGACAGAATAAACACACGCACAAAGAAAAAACTTAAGTTCTATTTAAAAGTTTCTAGGTGTTGGAATGGCAATGGTCAAAATCATTACAACACTTTCAAGAAGCCAAGAATCAACAAGATAGTTTTCTTCTAGGAAACATAACAGAAAGACTCAATCCAAAACAATATTAATTCGCATACAAGATACTAAAACAACCTTGAACAAGAGTACTAAGTGAAGCGAGATATAACCTCCCCAAAGCAAAAATTGCTCTCCAATTCCAAAATCCGCCGAACCATCAAAGCACCAATATCGCGTCCCCTTTGTTCAACTGGCTGGCCTCTTTCTATCAAAGTAATATCTGCACCAAGCTCTGCAAGAACCAAAGAAGCAAACAACCCAGATGGCCCGCTACCCACAACTGCAATTTTCGGTTTTCTACTCCCCGTGTACTTATGTGCACCCGCATTGGAAGAATAACCATTAACACCACCTTCTTTCAGCAACCTTTCTCCCTCAACCTTCTTACAATCTTGAATCACACTTATTATATCACCCGAGACTCTTTCTCGAGGCATATGTTCTATGAGCCCAACTCTAGGCTCTAAGTCCGAAATGAAATCCCTAGTGCGAGGTTCTAGATTTATAAGTTCACTCACATCCATATCCACTGTATACACAAATTTTGCCTCCTTTAACATCTGAAAAAAGTAAAAAACATTACTAAAACAAATTAGATAGAAACAAAAATAAAACTTTTTTTTATAACTAACTGTTTACCGATGAAGCATGAAATTAAAAAAAATAGAGATTGAGGGTAATTTCAATCAATCTAATAGAAGCAAGAAAAAACAGCAAACCCCTATTAATTAAACTAACCTTTCTCGCATCAAACGATTTCCTAATAACCGAAAATGCTTCTGGGGGCAACATTGAAGCAACCTGGTGCAGTTTTAAGTGATTAAAAATGGTCAAAAGAATGTCAAATTTTGTTTTCAAAAAGAGGCTGATAAGAGTATTACCGGGAACTTGATAGCTTTGGCAATTTCTTGAAGCAACCCGTCGGATACGCCGAGAAAGTCCTTTCCGGGGTCGTCTTGAACGGAAACAGCAAGCTTGGACAGCCTCCAAATGCCATCAAATTTGTTCTTGACATCAGTTAGAGCTTCTTTGTGCTTCAACTTGAGTTTCTTCTTCTCTGAGGGATATCTTCGCTTTCCCGTTCGTTTTGTGGCGCAGAGGGTTTTTGGGAGTGTTTGGGGATGGTGAAGTCTACGGGTGGGATAGGGGAGGATTGAGGTGCTGTTTGGGAAGGGGAGAGAGACAGGAAGGAGAACAGACCGGAGAACGGACATGCTTGGAGGAGTCGGCTGGGTGGCGGACACGGTGGAGCGGGGATATTGGATTTATTTTTTCGAAGTACGTAGTTGTCTTCAACATGTAATATATCCTCTTGATATGAAGGGTTCAAATTTGATGATAAAATTCTTTTGTATCCATCATTCGGATAGGCTGCCTTTCACAATGTTCTTACTTGGTGTTAATTTTCACTTTAAATGATTTTCTCATATGAATTTCAATCGATAAAAATTAAAAAAATTTATAATCGAATTAAAGTTTGTTTGATATATAATTTTTATATTTTAGAATATAACTTAAAAACTGTTTTTTATAAATAACTTTAAAAAAATTTATAATGGAATTACAGTTTGTTTGATATATAATTTTTATATTTTAGAATATAACTTAAAAACTGTTTTTTATAAATAACTTCATAAAAATAGGCTAAGATAAATTTAAATTATAAATATATCTGACGGAAATGACTTGTATTTTTTTTTATTAGAATATATGCAGAATAAGTTATTAACATTCATAAGTTAATTTAACTTTTGATTAGGTAGAAATATTAAAATTAACAAAAGAAAATACTAAAATAGAGTTGTTATATTGTGTAAACATTGTTCATCCTTCTATATTTTATTATTAAAAAATTCCTTCCTAGGTCCCTCTAATAGTCAATCTATTTCAATTTCATCATCAAAATTTATTTATTTTTCAATTTAGACCTCACAAATAGAATTTGTGTTGTTATTAGTTTATTTTTTTCCTCTTGAAATTGCACATTACCATGTCTTCATGGTTTCCAAGATTATTCTAAAGTTAAATGACATGTAAATTATAATTCTTTCCGTATATATATTGTTCAAGAGACGTGTGAATCATAGTCTCTAAAATTTTAAATTTTAAATTTATTTTGTTTTTTTATCATTTTTATCATTTTTGTTTCAACACCAAACTTTATTTTTTGCATTTCAACACCTAAATCTTGATAAATAAAAAAGAAGGTCACCTAAAAGTTTTAAGAAATAAAAGATCTTGATAAATAAAAAAGGTCACCTAAAAGTTTTAAGAAATAAAATCAATGAAAGTAGTTCCACCTTCAATGATGCTAAAAAATATAGATTGTGGTTCATGAAGTTCTTTTATTGGATTTTATTCTTTTTTATTTTTTAAGGTGATTATAATGAGTTTCATTTGTAAAAACATGATTTTAGAGGTTAACAGGATGTATTTTTGGAGAAAAATAGTTGAAATCTAGATTTTTAAGATTTAAAAACTTGAAACCTGATTTTTCATTTAGCAAAGACATCTCATTTAACTATAAAGATTGATGGCAAACAATACAATATTTTTCAAGATGGTTGGCTTATCATTTGCCATTTAAAGAAAAAAACCTAAATGTACAAGCCTAAATTTCTAGCTCACAAAACTTGCCCCTTTAATAAAGATGATAATTTAATTTGAACTTAATGGATAACGATTCAAATTAGTAAGTTTTTCTTAGATAATTATTTTACCTAATAAATAATAGATATTGTACGAATATTGTTAAACTTCATCTAAAATCTTGCCTAAAACTAACTGTTTATATATATATATATAAAAATTCTTTATAAACCTACCTATTTTTTTAGAAGAGGTTAGAAACAAAATCAAAGATATCTTTTCAAATATATATATATATATATATGTGCACGGAGCATTATATTTTTTTTTAATGTAATATGTGTGTGTTGAACATCAAGTAAAAAAAATCATGTTTTTTATAAGTTTTTTTAAAATAAATTTCAATTTATATTTAAATTTATGCCTTTTTTCTTTAATTTCTTTTTTTTCTTTAACATTTTTTTAAAATAGTGATTGTTTTTTATTATTCACATGTATTTAATTTTTGAATAGATTATTCTAATTTATCAATATTTTTTTTTGTTTTTATATAATTTAAATTTATTTTTTAAAAATATTTATTTTTGAATAGTATTTATAATAAGTGCAACCTTATGAGAATTTTTTTTTATTCAATCAAATTTATTTATATGTCTATTTATAATATTATTTTATTAAATAAAATTTTAATTCTAATAAATATTGTTATTGAATATAATTTATATCTTAATTTTTATTTGCCTCTTGACCTTTTCAATTGCATATTTAATTATAATTAATGATTTATTTATTTATTAAAACATATAGTTATTAATTTATTTATCTCTCTCTCTCTCTCTATATATATATATATATATATATATATATATATATTAATTTACACTTAATAACTGCCATGAAAAAATTAATGTTGAAAAAGCCTAGGTATTTAATTTTTTTATTAGAAAAAAATCCAACTCATGGTGAAACATGAATCAATTAAAGAGTATAGGTGTTTGAATGAATTAAAAAATAAAATAAAAAAGTAGTAGGAATCTAAAGGTCTATTTATTTCTGTGTTTTAAAAATATTTTAAAAAATTAGTTTTTTTAATTTTTTTTACTTCAAATTAATATTTTTTTTATTGCGAGATTAAATATCTTAATTTTTATTTGTCTCTTAACTTTTTTTAAATGTATATTTAGTTATAATTAATGATTTATTTATTCAATAACATATATAGTTTTTAATTTATTTAATTAGATATGTATATAAATATTTTAATTTACACCTAATATCTTTCATGTGAAAAAAAATGTTGAAAAAACCTATATATTTAATTTTTTTATTAAAAAAAGTCCAACTCATAACAACACATAAGTCAAGTTTTAATTATAATTAAAGAGTGTGGGTGTTTAAATAAATTAAAAAAATAAAAAAATAGAAGGAATATAAGTCTGTTTATTTTTATATTTTAAAAGTATTTTTGAAATTGATGTCAAAAATAATTTTTAAAAAATAAAAAAATTATTTTAATATATTTTTAAATAAAAAATATTTTGAAAAACAACCTATTTTCAAACATCCCCTCAAAGTTGGTGATTAAATAAAAGTTACTTGAAACAAGACTATGAGCTTGTTTAATATTGTAGTAATTGTTATTTTTTTTAAAGTTTTTATTTAACAATATATTAAAATAATATTTTTTAGTTTTTAAATTTATTTTTAATATTAACACATTAAAACAAATTAGAAAAAATAATAATTAAAAAAATTCTCAAAATTTTTTATTTTTTTTTTAAATATACTATTTGTGTGCTCACACACACTTAAATATATGTTTGATTTAAAGGTATAATAATTTTTTTTAAAATATAATTTTTTTAAAATACAAACTACACCTCATGAAAATAAAAAATATATACTTCATATGTGTTCCTATAAAAAAACACCCAAACCAAACACCCATCAACCAACCAACCACCCAAACCAGTACTTGCACCGTAAAAAAGTCAAAACAAATACAAGGAAAAAGAAGCAACGCTTCCTCGATCAAATCACCAAGATCACCATGGGCAACACATCTTCGATGCTCACTCAATACGACATCGAAGAAGTCCAACAACACTGTAACCATACCTGTACGTAACTCCCTGGCTTTCCTCCTCCTCTTCTCTCCACACAATCAATTTACAATTGCATTCAATTAATTAACATGTCTGTGTAGTTTCGCAGCAAGAGATAGTGTCGTTGTACCAGAGGTTTTGCCAACTGGATCGAAACGGCTGCGGTTTCGTCCCAGCCGAGGAGTTCCTTTCCGTTCCTGAATTCGCCGTCAATCCACTCTCTCAGGTTCTGCATTTTAATTTCCGTCTCTCTTTTCATATATTTTGTAAATTTTTTATTGATTTTTTTTAATTGTTTGGAGCAATAGAGACTGTTGAGAATGGTAGATGGACTGAATTTCAAGGAATTTGTGGCATTCTTGTCTGCATTTAGTCCTCGTGCTCCTTTGCAACACAAAATCGAATGTAATGTTTTTTTAATTAGCTTTTTCAAAAATTAGAACATAAAAATAGTCTCTAATCTCCATAGATGTGTTTTATCTTATGATGTTGTGTAGTTATCTTCAAGGTGTATGATTCGGATGGCAATGGGAAAGTTACCTTCAGTGATATGCTGGATGTATTGCATGATTTGACCGGTCAGTTTGTATCAGAACAACAAAGAAAGGTTAGATTTCAGCCTTCTTTTGGTTCGTTTTAATTTGATTTGGATGTGTTTAGTGTCCCTGTCGATTTTCGTATGCATCTGGTTAATCGGTAATTTTGAGGTTCAAATAAGAAAATGTGCGCGCCAAATTGCATACCATGACCTTGTTTTAGGCATAAAAAGAAGAATGTAAGGGCTCGTTTATCTTTGAGTGAATTTCTTGGAACTTTTTTCAGTGCAGACATTTCTTTTTGCAAATAAGGGACACTTCGGGGCTCAATGGTTTATATTTAGGGTGATTCAATGCTTGCCTAATTCTTCTTACTGTATATTTGGAGTTTTCCTAATATATTTTTTCTTTTTTATGAAAAAGAAAAGGCTTATTATATATTCTTAGGAAGTGTATATGTGGCACCAGTTTGGGCTACTTAAGACGTCTTTGCAACAACTTTTGGAAGGTTTTTTGGATGATAATTGTTTAGGTAATGAATTGATTTGTTGAATTGACTGATCTATGAATTGATCTCTCTAAAGCTGCCATGTGTTATGTAACTGTTCTATTTGTATTTTAAGGTGCATGAGAATGGTTTTTAATTTTATCATAGGTGCAATTTGAGTTTTTATGAACATTATAGTGCCTCCAGGGAATATCAGATTTAGTAGAGTTTGAGGCAGAGACTTAGTTGAGTTGAAGTGAGTTTTATGTGGTGCTATATTTAGGAATCTGGGAAACTGTGGGAGCAAAAGTTTTACAGGCTTGCAGTTAAACAGCTCTCCAAGCACGTTGTTTGAACTTTTCAGGGTTTTTGTCTGATGTGGTATAGTTTCAGTTAGAATACATGAGTCAATTCTGTTGATATAAAATCAATTGGAAGAAAGGCCATGGTAAACTTTGCAGAATAGTACCTTGTTGTTGCCTACACTGAAGTTGAATATTTGAAATTCTTGTACAAATACCTGTTTGTAATGATGCAAGTATCCATTGCTGAAATAGCTCAAGAGTGCTTGTTTTTACTTAAACCGAGGGCTAGTTATGAAGTGCACATTGCCTAGTTTTCAAATCAAGAAGTCAAAAATTTGAGTTCCCAATACATGTGATCTTATTGACTAACAGTATCAGATGTGATTTCTAGTTTTTGCTCGGTTATCATAGAAGTAGGATGTGATTTCAAGTTTTTACTCGGTTATCATAGAAGTAGGATGTGATTTCAAGTTTTTGCTTGGTTAATATCATAGAGCTAGGACTACTTTCAAACTTGCTGTTTCCTTATATGTACATCTGGTATTGACATGTGCTTTGTTTTGGATCTTTACTTACGTTTGGCTCAGCAAGTGCTGACACGTGTCCTTGAAGAAGCAGGTTACTCAAAGGATTCTTTCTTAGTCTTGTCAGACTTTGTAAAGGTACTGTCATTTATATCTGGTAATTATTGAAAGTTTTATGAACTTAATAACAAAAAATAAATGTGATTAACTAATTTTACATGATGTACTTTATTCTCATACATTACACATGCACAATAAACATCACCACCCTTAACTTAGTGACTTTAATATAAGTTTTCTTTTTTATTTCTTCCTTTTCCTTTTCCTGAAGGTTGGAACAATTGTTACGAACTTTGGATGGCTTCTGTCTAGATAAACTTTTGTCAGTGTATTATGGTTAAACTCGATATTTCATTGTCTAAAGGGGGATTAGGTTGACATTTGTGCATTGGGAATCAACTTTTCAAGCATGCTTCATGGGTAGAGAATTTGTGATTGCAAAATTGATCTTATAACATGGTGATGCGGGACAAAATAGATTTAAAGTTAAAGAAAGAAAAGAAAAATCTAAGAAGAAGCTAAAAACAGAGAAGAAAAGGCTGAAGAAGAGAAGAACAAGGGTTGAAAAAGTCTGCAACTTTGTAACTTTTTTTCAATTCATCAATAACCGTCTATTTTATTTGATAAAAATTAAGCATAAGGAAATGCGAGTTTGTGCAAGTTTCAAGTCTAAAGAACTTTCATTTGAAGGGTATGTTAGAGAATAATATAAATAATATCTTGAGACTTCACCTAACAGTTTAAGTTTTTGGGTTGAATTGGTTCTTTAATATGGTATCAGAGCCTTGTTAGCCAAACGGTCACGAGTTCGAATCTCACCGTCCCATTTATTTGATAAAAATTAAGTATAATGTAGTGTTAATCAGTGCAAGTTTCAAGTCCAAATAACTCTTAAGTTATTAGATTAAGATGATTATTTGAAAATGTGCATTTCTAATCTTCTTTGAATCTGACTTCCCACGCACCCCACTCAATTCAGATCTGATCACGATTATTTTTTTCCCATTTCCTTTAGTGAAATTTCAAAAACTGAAAGATATTACATTTGCATTTCCTTGTAAACTTTTTATGGATTATATCTTTTTTATTGCCTTAAACTTCCCATTTGAACTTTCCCCCTTCAATTATTTGTTTCTTTGACAGTGGAGTCCTTCCCATAAGATTATTGCATCATCCGTCTAGCGTCTCATAACATTAATTAGTCACTTTCTCCACTCAATTAGTTCTTTAAATTCATCTCTTGCGCTCACTGTTGATTGCTTACCTGCAGATTCTTGGAAATTCTGATATGAAGATGGAAGTTGAAGTTCCAGTGGACTAAATGCAGCTGGTATCAAATAAAATTGCAACTTCAGCCCAGATAGTGGAGTGTAGACTGAATTCTGTTGGCGAAAAGCGTGAGCTGCCACACTTCTCCGTAAATCGATGTTCAACTGCAACTGTTGTATATCTAATTTTAGACCGTTATATCACCTTGCGTTACTTTATGTTGTGGATTCCAATTAGTTGATAATGATTCAAGCAATGAATTATGTTGCAATTGCCAGTGTTATAAGTCTTCAAGCATTTAATCTTAAATGCCCTTCACCTCCAAACCTCGCGGCCTGGTCATCCGTAAATGCATCCATGGTCTCAGGGTCCACGCTATGACAGCATGCGCATCCATCTGCGGTGGTTCATTATCTTGTTTGATATTTTGGTGTAATTAAATCTGATTTGTTTTTAAAATTTTAAATTATTTTGATGTGTTAATTTTAAAAAATAAAAAATATTATTATTTTAATATATTTCTAAATAAAAAATATTTTAAAAAATAATTTATATCTTACTCTCCCAAAAGAGACGAAGGAGACAGAGTAGGGACCCTTTAAATGGTCGGAGGAGGAGGAAGAATGTACCTTGTTATTGATTGGATCGCATCCCAGGTATGGTCCCATAAAAACGAAACAATTATTTATATATGGCGAACCGAGTACACAAAAGACACCTATGATTTACGGGCATTCGATGAATTTCATGAGCCAAGTAAGGACAGTTCACCGATAGGAGCAACTGTTGAGGGAACCACATTTGCAAACAACATTTTAAAAGTGCCAAGTGTCAATTTCCATTTCTGTTTTTCTCATCTGTCCAGGATTACAGTAACGGTTTTAATTTAATTTTTTTAATATTATTACATCAAAATTTAAAAATATTAATACTTATACTGTTTAAAATACTAATTTACCACTTTAAAATAGCATCTCTCGTCGGAGATGCTCTAGCAAACCGTGCTGGATTGTATTTGTTGGGCGTGATACACAGGGAAATGATGATGGCAGATACCATCATCACTGTTAATGATATTGTTTCCACTAAGTAAAATTCTCAGCCGGTCTCATTAAATTAGATAGTTTGTGTTGGATATGGACAGGCCAAGAGGCTTAGTATAGTACATTTGAAATTCAAAAAGAAAAGGATGAAATAAATAAATACAAAGAATACAACTCTGCCATCATAATTAGCTTCACTAGGGACACTTGTCTAAACTCCTCCCCTCCTCTCAGATGCCGCAGCGTGTGTGGTGATGGCCCTGATGGGGCCTATTAATAGCCGTTAAAACCTCCCCTTTTAACAATTTTTTAGCTTGATAAATATCCTTCGACACCCGTTGAGGAAAAAGAGCAACCAAGGCCCCCACATGGTAATCATAAATCTATTTGTTTTTTAAAAAAACCCTCAATTAATGCATTAATTGACAAGTGACAGGAAGATTAACTATCCTGGTCATTTGGCCAACAAGGTTAATGGATTCGGAACAGGTGCATAGTTGTCTTAACTTGCCTTTTTGTTTTTTTGTTTTAATATCCTTTTTATTCTCAATTCATGCGTTAAGGAATTAAGGCATTCCATGTCAGCAACATTTGAATACGTAACTTAAAAAAGAAATTTACATTGACGTCAAATCTCACATCTGCTTTGTAGAAAAGCAATGGAAAAGCAATGAGATTTCTATAGCTATGTTTGGAACGAGAGTCCGGAAATGATGATGTTTGCTTTGGTTGCTTAAAAATAAGTGGGGTCTTGTCCTAAGCTCCTGTACGGGTTTTTATGCCTGAAATTTTCAAGCCTATCTGGTCTGCTTTGCTATTCTTTCGTTTTTTCCAGAGAAGCAATTTGCTTCATGGCTGGATTGCTTGGTTTTTCGACCAGACTGTGTTATATCTTGATTTGTTGAAGACGACAGTTCCTGTTTGCTAAAAGCTTTTTCTCTCTCTATTGGGTCATGCTCCAAGGAGTGAATATACAAACTGCAGGTGATAGGCTCAAATTTCATTTCTTGCTGTGCTTTTTAACGTTTTTCATAGATTGATTCTTTGTGCTCTCTATTGTTTTGTCCAATATCTTTTATCATTTCCACTGCCACATCTTCTATCTTTCGGGATTTCCCTGAGTTCTTTTCTTCTGTACCTCCTTTTGGCGCTTGTGATTCATATTTTCACAATTAAGTTGAGAACAATTATAACATCTCTTCATTTGTTTGTGTCAAAACGTTATTTGTTCTGCTATATCTAAGAGTGACATACGAAAATATTGCTTGTTTATGGGATGAAATCCCCCCTTTCACTGGGTTATGTTTTCGGAAGGGAGGGCGGTGCAGATGGGGTGTTTGAGATGACAGAGCCACCCAGTTGTGTATAGGATCAAAGGAATTTATGTTTGTGTTCATATTTATAACCGAAATATTTACTACTGTTGCGTGCAAATGTGTTAGCAAGCGAGGGTAAATTTGTTGACCCTTTGCACTTGCCTATCTGCTTGCTTAAACTCTCATACGTGCTTTGTAGTATGATTTTTTAATTCATTGTTTTTGTTGCTGGAGATACCAAGCGAAATTTGAGATGAATAAGGAAAACTGCTAATGGGTTATTGAAACTGAAAAAGAGTTGATGCTCTTTTTGTGCACAGGCAGGAGTCGGCATTTAGTTTATTGCTCATGGATGGAAGTAGTTTATTACCGGCGCCTGAAACTAATATAGCAGCTCTGAAAGAAGCCCTTTATACACAGCAGCATCTTCTGCAAACCCTTTATGCCGAGCTAGATGAGGAAAGAGAAGCCTCAGCCACTGCAGCCAGCGAAGCTTTATCTATGATATTGCGGTTGCAAGGTGAAAAGGCTTCACTGAAGATGGAAGCAAGCCAATATAAGAGAATGGCAGAGGAAAAGATGTGTCATGCAGAAGAGGCCCTGGCAATTGTAGAAGACCTCATGTATCAGAGAGAAATGGAGATTGCATCTCTTGAATACCAAGTTCAGGCTTATAGGTATAGACTTTTAAGCATGGGCTGTAATGATTTGTGTGTGTACGAGAATACTTATCCAGAGAATCTGTTAATGCAAAGAAACGATCCTTTATTTGGGGAAAATGGTGCCAACGGAAATGTAAGGAGATTCAACTCTCCGCCTCAGGTTTCAACCAAGGATGCCAGTTACAATAAAAGTAATATTGAAAGGAAAACATCTATAGTCCCTGTGCTAGATACAATGCAAATGAATGCGGAGGAAATTGCAATTCGAGAAGCTAATGATTCAGAGAATAAATCAGGGAGCCCTTCTGGTGCACACGTTTATTCATATTGGGAGCAGATCAAAAGGTTGGATGAACGGGTAAAAGAGATTTCTGGCGACAAAGATCCCAGTAGGAAAAACTCTGCAACCTGGAAGGGTGGCACTTGGTCTCCGTCATTGTTTTCACAAATGGGCACTGGCACATCTGGCGATCTAACAAGAACGGAAAATTCTACTCATTCAGACAAAGTTAAACAGCATCAGGATTCACGGGAAAGTGTTCAGGATATTTTTGAAGTCCCACAAACTATCGAGAGTTGCAAAGTTTCTGAACATCCTGTGAAAGAACGTCACAAAATGACTTTGGAAGGTGAAAACAGGCTTCAAAAGCCAGATATGGTATCTGAGGATATTCTGATAACGCCTAATAAAGATGAAAGAGACCTGGTAAAGACAATGGTGCTTTCCACGGTCCATGAGAAGAAATTGCCTAAGCCAAAAGATCGGACAAGTTTTCACCGCAATGTGTCTCTTGTGAGCCGCCCAGCAATTAGTGCAAGCAATTCTCAAGCTGAGTATCAACAGCTGAGTCAGAGAGTTGAGAGGCTTGAGAGAGTAAGAAACAATACAAGCCAAGAAATTATTTCTGAAGGGGAAGAGGAACTGAATTTGTTGAAGGAGATACGAGAACAACTCAATTCAATACAGTCTGAGATCAGAAGTTTGAAAAAAACAAAAAATCCCCATGCTGCAGATAAGCAACCTTTAGATGTTCTCCAAGAGGTATGTCTTCTCCTCTCTCTCTCACCCACTCATGCATGCAGGCATGGTCAATTTAGAGATACGTAACACTAATATTATTCTTATTTTCAGGCAATGCTGTACTTTTGGTTTTAATTCGAGCAATCAAGTTCTTACTGCCTTAATCACCGAATTTTTATGAATTTCCGGGTTCTGATACAACTGCAACTTTGTAAGGATGCTGTTTTGATTTTGAATAGAGTGAATATTATACAGTAAGTTTGTGGACTTTTTTTATTTGATTTGTTGTACAAAACCTATTCAATGTAAATGTTGCTAAGTTAACATCAATCACAGAAGAAGTTTGATTTATTTTGTTTTAGGCATGCTGTCATTTTTATTTTGTTTTCTCTATTAATATTGGGATGATGATTGTAAATTATATTCTACACAACTATCTCCACTTTGCTCGATTTCTCAATCTGTATATGCTCTTTGTCCATTTCTTACAGTCCAACATAAATTTTTAAGTGGCTTGACAAATTTTGAGTGATGTAGAACTCTCAATTCCAGTTCATGAGTGGAGAGAACAAGGCTGTTTCTGGTTTCATTTTCCTTCCTCCAGATGAGGTACCAAGTGATCTCTTAATGTGCAATTGGCATGTCAGGAATTGAATTTTAAGTGATTTATGTTGTCTCTAGCTTCTGACACTTGGTTTTATTAACTGTTACTAAATATTTGCAATAATTATGCCCATGAATTTGTTTCATAGCTGCATTGTATATATTCACAATTTCTATTTCTTGTGTCTTCTGGTCGGCTAGTTGTCTTCATTGAAGGCAAAATTATGAAGAGTGGATGTCGTCTTCCTTTTACCCCTCTGATTAAGTATTCTCTTTCGAGATTTAATCACTAGTAATCATTTTACTTGATGAGTTGTCTTTCGATCCTCAATGTTAAACAAGAATACCATTTGTCTAGCGAACTAATTATAGGATCATAAGTCGCGACTGATGACTCCTATCATCTACTGGATTGTCTTGGGATGCAAACATTATTAAGGATGGTGGTTGAGACTTTCCTTCTGGTAGTCCAGACCTCCAACAGATCTGGGACTGTATTAGATTCCATCCCTAAGTTAGCTCTATGGATCACTATGTTTGGACAAATCATTATAGAGGAAGGTTCACAATTGATCCAGCTTGGGAGGTACTTCGAGATGCCAGGCTCAAGAATGCTATGCACCATCTTTTCCAGTTTTCATGACATGTTCCACGACACTCCCATCTTATAGCTTATGTCTTTGGATCGTCTACACACTATGAACAGATTACAATCTTTTTAGATCATCACCTTTGCAGTACACTATAAACAGATTACACTATCATGTTGTATTTACAAAGATTAGTCTATTTGTTCTCATTTTATAGTTTTCATGACTTCTGATTCTGGATAACAGATTAATTGTATTTCTTATGTATATTTCTCATATCATTTCTCATATATATATTTTTTTATATGTGTCTTAACTTTCTCCAAATAAAAAATAAAAAAAATCCTCTTATATACTAATGAGGTAACGTGACCGGACACAACCATTCTGGTGAATCACAAGCTCGATACTACAGCCATCATCTTTTTTATTCATTGAACAAATGCCAACACAAGTTCATATCACTCATTTAATTAATAATATATATTATTAAAAAACTTACTTATTTAAATTTAAAAAAAATTAAATAATAAATTTTTTTAAAATATTTTGCAAGACCCGGCCCTGCTTGCCCTCCCCTGATTCCGCCCCTGACTACTCACTCAACGAATGTCCCATATCACTCTGCTGCATGTGATACTCGTTGTTTTCTCTTATTGGAATCAGGGAAGATGTGTAAGAACTTATTGACAATATTAAGTATTAATAAATAATTTTAAAATGATAATCATTTAAGCATTCATGTATTGCAATGTCTTCAAACATTTGTGATTTCTCTATCATTTATATTTCTTTCTCTTTTAATATTTTAATATTTTTATTTTCGCAACAATATTATATGGTAAGTTGAGAAGGATAGTGACGATGTCCAATATATTTATAAATATAATTATATAAAAATTCTAAAATGGTCTCATCATTATATTATTATACACATGGACAATCAATTTATAAATACCACACCCATAACAATATAAATGTTTTCTCCTCGTTCTCTCTCAAGAATTTCTTTTATCCAACCCTGTTATAGTAGTCCATTAGATAATTGTCCCATACTACCCTAAATTATTTTTTTAATGTAAAAAAAATATTTAGGTGTTGTTGATATTTTTTCTAGTATAAATTTTTTAAATTATGTGGGGATTGACCCAGTTTATTTGACAGGTCTAAAACAACTCGTATGACTGATAAAAATATAGTTTAATTAAAAATAAATATTTAAGATAAGATCATTTTTATAAATACTGAAACAATAACATATTATATTGATTTGAGTTAACCTGTCAATATGTATGTTAGGTCATAAAATTATAATAACTCCATAAAAAGCAAATTAAAATAAATTATAAAGCCTGATTTATAATAAACGCAATGTAGAAGGATTAAATTGAAAAATAAATCAATAAAAAAAATAAAAAATAACCTAATTCAACTTGAGTTAACATACTAAACCTGTGACCTAAGTCATAAGACCAAAATAATCTAATAAAAAACATATTGAAAAAAATTATAAGCCCAATTCTCAATAAACCTAGCGTTAATGTGGTTAAAACTAAAAAATAAATTTTAAAAAGGACACAAAAAATAACTTGAGTTCATGCGGGTTAATCCATTAAACCTATTATCTAAGACATGAGAGAAAGATAACCTCATAAAAAGTAAAAAAAAAACAAATCATGATATATAATTTCCAATCAATCCAATATTGAAGGATGGAATAAAAAAAAAAGTTAATTAAAAAAAAAACTCAAGTCAACTGAGTTAACTCATCATATGAGACTAAAACAACCTCATAAAAAGCAAATTGATATAAAAAAGATAAAGCTCAATCCCTAATAAACCAAATGTTGAAGGATGTATTTGAAACTAAAAAATCAATTCAAAAAAGGTAAAATAAAAAAACTACTCAATTCAACCTAAGTAATCTCATAAAAAGCAAATTAAAAAGGACCATGAAACCTAATATTTAATAAATCTAATATTGAATAATGTAATTAAGACTGAAAAATTGATTAAAGAATTCACAAAACACAACTTAAGTCAACCCAGATTAACTCACTAAATCCATTACTAAATCATGAGAAAAGAATAATCTCGTAAAAAGAGAAATAAAATAAATCATGAAGTCTAATTCTTATTTAACTCAATTTTGAAGAATGAAAATGAAAAAAAATCAATTAGAAAAAAAAAAACACTAAGTCAACTTATCAAGCTTGCGGTCTAAGGCGTGAGATTGATATAATCTAATAAAAGAAAAATTAAAAAAATATGAAGTCCAATACTCAATAAATATAATGTTATAGGATAAAATTAAAATTGAAAAAATCGATTGAAAAAAGACACAAAAAACTAACTCGAGTCAGCTCGATTTTACCCACCAAACCCGTGACTCAATTCATGAGATAGGGATAACATCATATAAAATAAATTACAAAACCTAATTTTTAATAAATCAAATGTTGAAGGATGAAACTAAAAAAAAAATCAAATAGAAAAAAAAATCGAGTTAACGCAGTTAACCTAAAGAATTCGTGGTTTGGATTATGAAACTAGAATTACCTCATACAAAGTAAATTAAAAAAAATTATGAAGTTCAGTCTTTAATAAACTTAATGTTAAAGAATAAAATTAAAAAAAATATAAATTATATTAAAAACTTATTATAGTGAATAATATTTTGTAAGGAAAAGTACAATAAAATCCCCTCATCTTTTAGTTTGTTTGTTATTTTTTCTAATTTAATTAATTTTATGGACCTTTCAAAAAAACAAAAAACTTTCAATGATGATTATAGTTGAAATATAAGTAAATCTCACAATTAAAAACTATTTTATTTAAGATGTGGATCCAATGAAGATGATTTACATATATTTTACACTTGAACCAATCAAAACAATTATAATAGGGTATATATATATATATCTTCAAATTTTCTTTATTGTAGTTAATTAGACAAAAAAAATCAAATATCAACATATAATAAAAATAAAAATCACACCTTATAAAAAAATCTATGATTTATGTCGTGAGGGGTGCGCCGACGCAATGTCATTTGGCGACGACGAAGGCTTTTGTCTTGCCTCCTGTGTTAGGTGTTGTGTGTTGAGAAGGTTTTTTGGATTTAATCATAAAATTATGATTAATGTTTAGGAGTCGTCATTTAATATTATGGTTACTAGGAACTTATCTTTTACGAGAGTCTGAGTAAGGAACTGGTTGTGTAAGAGAAAAATGCATCACCTTCAGTATACCTTACCTAAGGTAAGTTGCATTATTGTTTGATTTTTTTTTAGTCGGGTTTCTATTCGTTGGTCTTTTTTAAAACTCTAGGTAGATTTCTCTTTACGTGAAAGTCTCTACCTTATCGGGTTTAATCCTAACTGTTCTAAAGTCTGAATTTTAGCATCTCATTTCTACACTTTGCATCTTTAATACTCGAGGGTGTACTTTATCGTGTAATTTCACACTCCAAAAATATTAAAGTCTACACTTAGATCCTAAAAAAAATTGAAAAAAGATTTTTAACATGTTGGCCAAATCCTAATGGATAATCATAAACTGGTTACGATATTCATTTTTGAATTTTTTTAAACATGAAAAAGATGTAATTTTTGTTTTTAATGAAAAATATGCTTGGAAAATTTTTAGGATTTGGCCATATGCAACAAAATATTTTTTTTTTTTTTGGAGATTTTTTGAATTTTTTTATTTTTTAAAAAATATTTTAAAGAAAAATGGTATTTTAATATCGAATTTGTATTTTACAGTATAAATATACAACCCCATATTATGCAAAATTGATAGAAAAATATGCAAAAAAATCATAATTTTTAAAATGATTTTGGATATATATATAAAATTCACATCGTGCATGAACAATAGGACGTGAATTATAATTCACACCTATTGTTCATGCGGTGAACAGGAAACAAGAAGAAAAGAAAGAGGAGGAAAGGAAGGGGGCTCACCTGGCTGAAGAGGTTGTGGCTGCCGTCATTGGTTTAGTAAAGGACGGTGAAAGAGTTGGTGGTTGCAATGGTGAAGGTCGGCGTTGGTCACAGAGGGATGAAGAAAAGGTTGTAGAGGAGAGAGAAAGGTTGGAAGGAGAAGAGAGAGAAGATCACGGTGGTTGCTCTACCACTGGTGAGGAGCTAGGTTGATGGAAATGATGGTGGGAAAGTTGGTTGTGGCGGTGGAGTTGGCTGCCTGAGTTGACTGGAGTGACTGCAACTGGAAGAAGAAAAAAAGAAATCTGTAAAGAGGAGAGGAAAGGGAGGAGAGAGATGTGGTGGCTTCTCTATCATTGGCAAATGTTCGGTTGGTGCAGGAGAAAAGTTTCTATAGGGTATTCAATAGCTGAAGACACGGTGGAGAGAGAAAGAAGAGAAAGGACCCGTTGCAGAAAAGAAAAAGAAAAAAATAAAGGGGTGGCTACTGACTTTAGACCCGATTTTCTCCTTTCTTAGGCCATGAAATCCACTTCTATTTATAGTTGGTGGAAGAGAACAATCTTGTCTATACTAAAAAAAAATAAAATTAAGCTCTTGATTCAGTTGAAAAGGATCTCAACTGTTGGTTCAAAGTAGACATCCTCAATTGTCAAATCTGCAGACAAAGATTGATTGAGTTGGTCTTTTTAGGCTATCACCAGTGCTGATATGTTGTCATTTAGCTTAAACAGGTAACATGGGGTTGCAGAGAAAGTGCAGAGGATCATTTGCGTATAAGATTTGTTAAATTTGGTGGATATTAGGTACATTAAATGTAGTTGCAATGTAGGTAACCAAACCAGCTTTTTTCAGAAAAAAAGAAGACATTGCTGAGTTCTGTTTTCGATCCAAGTTTATTTTAGTCCTTCCCCTTCAAATTTGATTTAATTGCACCCATAATTAGCCATAAAACTTCAATTTTCTTATGATTTTGCCCTTGATTTCAATTAATTAACGTAGTAAAAATTAAATTTGATCTATTAAAATTTCAATCTTCTCAATTAAGCCTAAATTAGACTTTCAAACTTAATTTTTCACCAATTAAGCAACAAATAAAATTAATTTGATCCATTTAAAGTATAATTAAGTTCTTGCACTTAATTAAATCCTTCAATTGGATTCAAATTAATTCTTAAACATAATTAAAATTTAATTTGACCTATGATTAAATCAAGTGGGCCTATTAAAAATTTAATTATATCTTTGGACTTAATTTCTACGCAAATTTGTATAATAATTATTTAATTTGACCTTAAATTTATATTTTTTTCTTTATTTTTTAGCATAATAAAATACAATTAAGCCTTGGATTTCTTTTAAAATTGCAGCTTGATTTTTTCAATTTGCTTTCTCCACGTTGTCAACCTTTATTATTACTTTTTATTTTTATTTTGAAAAAAATAATTTTTGAAGAATAACTCAAAATTGGATTATAATAATCTATTTTTTTACATTATGTTAATTATGAAGGTTATTAAAAAAAAAGATTCTATTTCTAAAAGACATGACCAATGAATTAGTAAAAAAAAAAAAATAGGCCCAATTCATATTATAAAGATTTCCGAAATCATCCAGATTCCTTTTTTATTACCTAATTAGTAGAGTAATGATGGGTATAAATTTAATTGGTTCCTTCGTCTTATTGATTTAGCATTTTATTTTACTGATTCAGTTAATTTTAAGTACCAATAAAAATAATTTCCATGATGATTATGATTGAAATATAATTGCTAATAAAAAAAGAGATTGAAATATAATTAAACTTTGACCACTAGGAAAGTCATGACTTTTGAAATTACAAACAAGAAAAACCATATAAAGAAAAACCAGAAACAAGATCATATTTTTTACTGAAACATATTCGAAACCACAGAAACAAAATGAAGGATGAGAAACAAAATCTATGATGAGCCTTTTGACACTGGTCCTGACTAAGAATCATTTGAAACCTAACTGACAACCATGGAATTATATATAAACAAGGATCAAAGATGAAATCTTCAAAGTCAAGATAAGCTCCAACACACTTCAATGCAAACTTTCATCCATGAAAACCACCAACAAAAACTTAGAGCTAAACTTTAACATCAAAACTAACCCAAAATCATTTGAACACAAGGTAAAGATGATGAATCAATTCAATCTTCAAGAGAGCACCTTTACTTTTTTTGTGATGAGAGAAAAGAAGTTCCATTAGACCTTTGAGAAGGTTCTTGAGGTGTATAGGTTTTAGTGATTTCTGCTCTTTTTTTATTAGATCATCCGGTTGTTTTGCGACTTGGGGTGATTTTAATGAGTGTGGGGATTGTTTTGAATCGACAGCCATCAAGCCAATGTGTGTGATGGGGCAGAGCTTTTAGACATTATTCTCATGAAGGTAAACTGGCTTGACTTTTTTGTGTGGAATTTAGGATGACATGAAATGAATTTAATAAATTGGTCTTGTCTTCTTCTGGAAATTACTCTGTAAAAATACACAAATGCAAACCACTCATCCATGGATATTTTCCAATATCATGTTTTTTTTTTTTGTTGCTTGAAAATCCACAAGCAGCTTGATTTATTCTCTCAGTTTGCAATATTATCACAAGCGTAGATCAAACACTTCACAGTTTTTCCTTTCCGATTTTATCATGTCCTGCTTAACATATCAAATACAACCTAATTGTATGTGGCTAGCAGAATTCAAATATAATCTTCATGGTCTTGTGATTTTCCTTCTTTGTCTCAACGGTATATATTCTTTGTTTTGCATCCTCATGCACTGCTTGTATGGTTCGGGATATTACGTATGGTCCCTAATTAATGTTCTTACATATTTGTTTTGACAGACCAAGTTTCTCTCTAAATTAATCTAACATCTGTAGCAGATAGAGATTTGGGAAACACGCTGGTTATGGAAGTCACTATCATGGAGCACTATATCACATTCACTTTCCTCTTTCATCATGCTCAAGGAGTATTTTATGCACTCCTTGTAGCTAGTGGGTTAAACACTGGACTATGCTATCATTTGTGAGTACTTTGTAACTTTTTTATGCCTGATTAGATTATCTTCGTGAGTGCAATGACTAAGAATAGTGGATGAGCTTTGCAATTTATGGAAGACTCCTCCTTATGTGGAAGAAGGTTGTCAAAATAAGGAGGCAGAGATCATGAAATCTTCTGCCTTTTTTCTCATTTTCTTCGGGAGGTTGGTTTGTTTATGTCTCAAATGGTATCTATAAATGTCTATGAACTACCAAATTCAGAGGCCAGATATGGCTGTTTCAATCTTTAAATAGACATATTATAGCCCACAAACCATCATCTCTTATAAGGTTGAAAGTTTGTAGATTGAAAGTTTAGCATATTCTATTCAGGTTGTACGTCCTATAGCATTAGCAAGATAGCAATCACAGTGTTTGTTTCTGCCACCGCGGTTCATAATTCCCTGCTGTCGGTCTGTAGACCTAACCCCATGTCATTATTGCACTAATGCTCTACAGGTACTTCAGCATTGAGTAGGCCTTTTCTTGGGATATTTTATCTCTTTCTAACAATTTCTTCTGTAAATGGTTCACAAAACGTGCTATGACTGAGAAAAGAGACCTTCAATTTACTGAAACTTGAGGATACAGAATATATTTTACTAAGAGCACACGAGCAGAAGATCTAAGTGATTGATTTTTTTATTTTTATTTTTTGAATGTGTACAAGAACTGTCACGTTCTCAGGAAAACATTTCTGAAATGAGAGTTGTAATGAATCAAACCAGTAAGACTTATTGGGAAATTGCAGAAAAAACAGATGTATTGTTGAAAGCTGAAAAATGGGAGGAATGTTGATAAAATTAAGCCCCAGCTTGTCAACATCTTTTGCTAGATATAATCTTTGTGAAAAACCTCACCTGGATATTTCTTAATAACTCCCAAATATGCGCCACATTTAATGTAACTACGAAAAAAAATGACGAATTTTGGAGTGACATTAATATAAGAATTCTATCTCGAAAGACCTGTATATGATAATTATCTTGAACTTTACCTGTATAAGCGCGGAAGGTGATGTGTGACTGCAGTTTAATTCATAGTTGGGCACCAAAAGTCCTAGAGCCCTTGTTTGTAAACAGATTTAATTTATCTCCATAAGGCTGCTCACTTTGGAATGATTATTTCACCTCCATGTTGTACCCTTAAAAAAATACAATAAATTTAATTTGGTCAGAAAAAGTTTAATACTTGTGCGATGAGGAATAAATTATTATTGGAGAAATTAGACCTTGGAAGGTGCAAGAGGCTAATGGTATTGGTCTAGCAAATTCTTTAGTTCCTTGCTTCTTGTGGGACAACGGATTTAAATTTTGAATGAATTATTACAAAAATAAAATAAAATCTGTTTAATTCATTGTGAGATTAAGGATTGAAAATCCTGGCACCTGAGATTTACTAGGCATGGTTACACCAGACAATGATATCATTTACATGTACGTTGCAGGTGCACAAATGACCAGTTATTACTGATCTGAGGCCAGGAATTATACTCCTTTTCAATTTCCCTTATGAACACTGCTTTCAATTTTCAGGAGGTGACAGGAACTGTTTCATTGTTAGCTGTACTAACTAATGTAAGTAGATAGCGTACCAATACCTGAAACATTTTTGGTTGCTTTAGTAGTACAGGGAAGGAAGAGAATCATTGGTTTGCTGAGGTCATGCTAAGAAATAGTTTGTGCTCGCCTGTGATTTTTTCCCATATATTTCATTATAAGAATCACAAAAGTAGAGGAGGGGAAGAAAGAGGAGGTGATGGTAGGTGTATGAATTCTGATGGTCACTTAACCAAGTTGCCAATTAGAGAAAACTATAGCAAGAAATAATTGGCAGTTCGTGTTTTTCTAGGCAAGCAAGCACACAATTTAGTTTATAAGAGATGAGGACAGTAACCTAATTCATAGTGCATTGCATATGAAATCTGTCTCCAGGATAGTCTCGATCGAATGCTTTCGATCTTCTGTGGCATCCCTATTTGACTTTGATAGTGACCTGAGTTTCTTAGTTAATATTGTTTAAGAGACAATTTGACCTACTGCAGCAACCATTGTGTCTAGGGGCTTTCTCCCTATTCTATGTGAAAGCGATGAAAAGGTTCCGAGTGCTTTTTACGATTGATATGGAAGTGAGCATAGAGGCTTATTATTATAATCTTCCACTTATCACTTAATTTAGGCAAATCCATATGATAGGTAGGCTAAAAGGGATCCTAGTGCTTTTTTCTTGATTATAGAAATCACAGTGTTTCACAACACAAACAGAATGCTGATATTTTTAACCAGAATAATCTGGAAGAAGAAAGACATAGGTTGAAGCACCAATCCCTACCTAGTTCATAGTTGAACTGTGATTCAGAGCTCACAATCTAGAGAAATCTATTAAAAAATTAACAAATCAAAGGAAGTTTTTGGTTGGTTGTGATTAAAAATATGACTAGTAAGGGATAGAAGAACTGTTTTCCAGCTTAAAAAAAATCCTTTGGACGGTTGAAAGAAGATTTTCTTTATGATTTAACAATATACCTGTCTGATGTTTTCACCTCACCAGGAAACTTCTGTTAAAGGTAATGAAAATAACCCAAGAATACACTACTGCGAAAAAGTCAAAACTATGGCAAATAGCTAATCAACAAGGCTATTACATTGAATTAAATCCATTTATTACCATGAAAACAATCAAACAAATGAGTACAATGATTAGAAGTTTCTAAGATTTTGATGAAACTACTTTCAGTGCCATTGCAAATTCAAGAAGCACTAGCTTTAGGATATGATTATTCAATCTCCAGGAAGGGAAGGTTAGAGAGATACTGCTTTAGGCTACCCATTTCATTGGCTACATCTAGCATGCTTGGTCTTGTTGAAGGGTTATTTTGTGTGCAAACAATACCAAGCTCAATCAATTCCAAGATTACATCACTCCATATTTTGTTATAGGATACCGGCATGACAGATGGAGCACACCTAAGCACTGCTTGATCAACTATGTGCTTGAGCTTGTGGGGATAGTGACTCTTAACCCATTCATGCAAGCTTGAACCTTCATGAAATAGAACATCTGTGGGGCGCCTTCCTGTTATAATTTCTAGCAGGAGTACTCCAAAACTGTAAACATCTCCTTGAGTTGAAGCACGCTTTCCCATTCCATATTCTGCATGAGAACAAGTTGACAAGGAAATTATTAATAAACGTAACATAGGTATTTGAAAATGTTCCTCTCTCTCCACGAGGAACATTAATTATAAATCATTTCATAATTTAGAGATAATACTAAGTTGTTGCAGAATGTAAGAACATACCAGGGGCAATATAGCCGACAGATCCACACAACAATCCATCAGATGAGCTAAGGAACACTGAATCATCCGTTGAATTACTATCATCAGAACCTTTAATCAATCTTGCGATTCCAAAGTCAGTCACCAAAGCTGTCATGTCTTCATCCAGAAGAATATTGCTTGGCTTGAGATCACAGTGCACTACCCTAACAGGAGAATAGTGGTGCAAATAGGCCACTCCTTCAGCCACATCATTACATATGCTAACCAACTGAATCAAATCCAGCCCTGTATTTAGTCCATGGCTTGGGTATAAATGCCCTTCCAAGCTCCCATTTGACATGAGAGGAAGGACAAGAGCCTTAAAGTCTGGCTTGCTGCATATTGTGATGATCTTGATCAAATTTCTGTGTTTGGCCCTCTTTAGTACTTGGCATTCTCTTTTGAAACTTCCCGAAATTTCTCCAGCTGCCTTTGAATCCAATACCTTAACAGCTATCCTTGTATTGTCTTGAAGAACGCCCTTGTAGACATGGCCAAACTGGCCTGAACCTATTAGGCTTGAGGCGCTAAAACCCCCTGTAGCTTCAATAAGCTCTCGATATGAGATTCTTGGATGTTTGAGTTCTTTTGTTTCTTTGACCTCATCTCCCAAGTCGCCTCCATTGAGTATCACCATTCGCCTTCTGAACCTTGACCTGAGTACGAGGGGGTATGCAAACATGCATAATAAGGGAGTAGCAAACAGTGACAGTAGGACTGGTAAAATAAATGAAAGACGAGCATTTCTCCTCTGGCAGTTGGGCATGCCCTTTATTTCTCCGCAAAGGCCATCATTGCCACGGAAGGAGTCTATTGTCAGGGAAGAAAATGCTCCCTTGTTTGATATGTTCCCAGAGAACTTGTTGAAAGAGAAGTTGAGATGCTTGAGAGTCGGCGATGCCTCAATAGATTGTGGTATATTGCCACTCAATTGGTTTGAAGATACGTCGAGTTCTTTAAGATAAGGCAGCTGCCCTATTGTAGCAGGAAGAAGGCCTTCTAAGACATTGTCTGAAAGGTCAAGGTACTCCAGTGCAATGCAGCTTCCAAGTTGTGGCGGGACTGTGCCAGAGAGATTGTTGGAAGATAGATCGATTGCTAGCACCATGTCCATTTTACTCAGCTCAAGTGGTAAAGGCCCATGTAAATGATTTCTTGACAAGTTCAAATACAACTTCAAGCTCCTCAATCCTGCAACTTCACTAGGAATTGTCCCAGAAATGTCATTGCTAGAAAGGTCTAGGATCTCCAAGTTGACACATTGTCCCAAGCTTGGTGGTATGGTTCCTGAAAGTTGATTTTCAGAGAGAAAGAGTCTCCGAAGCTGTGAAAGGTAGGCAAAACTGTCCGGGATGGAGCCTGTAAGTTTGTTTTTTGACAAGTCAAGAAGGCCTAAATGGGAAATGTTAGCAAGAGCTGCTGGAATTTCACCAGAGAGTGAATTGTTTGATAAATAAACCCTCTCTAGTTTTCCCATACGACATAGTTCTGGTGGGATGGTACCATTCAAAAGGTTACTGGACAAGTTTAAGAGGGTGAGGTTGACAAGATTTGAAATGTGAGAGGGTATGGAGCCGTAAAGAATATTCTCATCTAGATGGATCTGTACACAATTGGTAGAAAGATCACCAATAATAGAAGGTATCTCTCCAAGAAGGTTATTTCCTGCTAATTCAAGCTCCTGAAGGTTAGATGAATTAACTAAAGAAGCAAAAAAGGGTTCAAGATTTGTGTTACCATCATGGCTAACAAAGTCATTGTAAGACAAATAGAGGAACTGTAACTTTGGCATTTTGCGTACAATCTCTGAAGGCAATTCCCCAGTCAGCATATTTGACTCCAAATCGAGCCATTCAAGATTGGTGGAGTTAGAAAGTGCTCGAGGGACTCGGCCAACTAGTCTATTAGACCAAAGCAAAAGAAACCTTAAAGCACCAAGGTTACATTCATTATTCAAAGGAATTTTTCCAGTTAAAGAATTGTTAGAAAGGTCCATATACTGCAAAGAAGAAGACCCATTGCAGAAAAGTGGTGCAGGAATATCACCAGCAAGCCTGTTATTTCCCAAATCAAGATATACTAGTTGATGAAGAAATCCCAACTCCTCGGGAATGTTTCCACCGAGAAGATTCCATGATAAACTGAGCTGTCTTAACTGGAGAAGATCACCCAACTCTGCTGGAATATGGCCTTCAAAGAAGTTCCTTGACAAATCAAGAACCAACAAAGAAGAAAGATTCGCAAGAACCGGAGAAATCCTGCCACGAAGTGACAGGCCACTTAGGTCAAGCTGGACAACGCGATCACTAGCATTGTTGCACTTGACTCCTGTCCAGTTGCAAACATGAATACCTGAAGAGTTCCAGCTCTCAAGCGCACCTTCAGGGTCTAAAACTACATCAGACCTGAAAGAAAGCAATGAGATTCTCTCCTTAACAAGCTGGGGACTTATCTCTTCTCCAGGAACCACGAACAAAATGATGATCAAACAAAGGAAACTAAACATGGAGAATTTACAAGAACCCATTTTGATTCTTGGTCGACCTCTTCAAGTTAAAGAAACTCAAGGAAAGAGGTTTCAAATACAAGAGGAAAGAGAGGGAGCCCGTAGAGAATGAGCAATGCACCACCATGGCCTGAAGACGATATATAGCTTTGACACGTTCATTATGAAGGAGCTAGCAAGACGCTTAAGCTCAGCTAGCTAGCTAGAGAGAATTCTTATGCCTAACTGCCGTTGAATATGTGAAACGTACGTTTGGCGCCTGTGATGGTTGACTACGAAACACAACGAATAGCGGATGAAAAAGTGTCCACGTGCGAAATGGCACGCAAGCAATGTTGCAAGCTGCACAGCATTGTGCTGTACATGTCAGCTACAGGCCTAACATCGTAACACCTTTTGGATTCTTGTTGTTTGCTTGTGGGAAAGGACTTAATTAGTGGATTGTTGGCTGTAATAAGAGAAAGATAATCTAGGTTAATCGAGCATGCTTAGGGGATGACGTGGCGTTTTGGTACATTTGTCTGCTAGATGATGGACCCAGAGATTAAAAGAAACATCAGATGGTGTTTATGTGTCCCTGATTGAGTAATATAGCACTGAAAGATCTTAAGGATAGCACACCAAAGCAGTTAGCTAGCCCAGCAGGAAAACGATGATGTTCCATGTTACTTCGTGGGTATTAGTAAAGGGAATTACGTGTTACCATTTCATCTACAAATGTTGTTCAGTGTATTTGGCGAACTTTTCGCCACTTCTTTAGGGATAACAGATAGAGACTTGTGGGTCTTCTGATTAGGTTAACGAGGAAAAATGACAGCCCGAACGTGAAACCTAGTGGATGGATCCTGGTTCTTAAAACCTGAACTTGTTTGTTGTCAGAAATTGTTGATGTTGTTTCCTCAACTTGAAGGAGAAATCATATAATCAATGCCCTGGAACAGCTGCTTTGTGTCTCTCGTTATGATTCTGAACTTCATTAGGCTAGTTAAGGGTTAGGTACAGTTTGAATATGAGGAAGACTATACATATAGGATCTCCTAATTACTAGTCCTCGCGTAAGCATGACTTGCCTTTACGTCGACGACGATTTCACTAGCATGCCGGAGTATCCGATATTATCGGATTTTTATTCGGAATAAAAAGGTGTTTGGAATTAGTTTAAATTATTTTTTATTTAAAAATATATTAAAATAATATTTTTTATTTTTTAAAATTATTTTTTAAATCAAAACAACGGATATAAATAAAGTCTCCATCAAAGAGACAGATGATATGGATTTAACAATCTGGATTGGAAAAATGAATGGATAAAATCCAACCCCAATCCATTGCCATCCATGCTTGACTCGGTCTTTGTATCCATTTTCTTGCTTATGGCTGAAAATAAAGTAGGCTGGGACTTGGGATGGATTAGCTGATTCGACCGAGGTCAAATCATGTTCACATTACTAGCTAGATGGAGCCTGTATCTAGCTAGTTAATATCCTGTATTTAATAATGTAATAGGGATTAATTATAATTTAAAATATTTTTTATTTAAAAATATATTAAAATAATATTTTTTTTATTTTTTAAAAATTATTTTTAAATTTAACATATTAAAACAATTTAACAACATAAAAAATCAATTTTAATTTTAAGGCAGCGCAGTTGACATCAGGTTTTACCTAACAGCCTCTAAACCTCCTTCAATCAGCTACGAAAACTGCAGCCTTTATTATTAATTCATTTGTTGCTCATCATGACAATTCACCAACCAGCCGAAGCTAGCCTTGTGCACCGCCCTCCATTACTTCCATCGTATTCTGACGAGTGTACATACGAAAAAGCTCATCGTCGTGTCCTTATAAGGGGACTTGCCCAGTTAATTTACAAGAGAAAAGCCATGGAGGCGAAAATTTTGAAACATGTAAATCCATTTTCCGGCCCTGGAGGTGGTCGGTGGTAAAAATCCACACTATATAGCCCACAAATGTTTGCCAGTTTGAATCCTAGTTCTTCAGTTAATTAGAATTAGGGTTTTGCACTACATTGTGCTGATACATGCTTGATACGCCGTTGTAAAATAAAAAATAACTGCAAAGGTGTAAATTATTTAAATCCTTCGTGTAATGGTTGACAATTATGCTATAACTCGAAACATGAACACGCTACACTAAGGTCAAAAGAAAAAATTAAAAATCAAAAGAAAAAAATAAATTAAAAAAATTATACATGATAAATTATAATTAAAGGATTACATTAAAAATAAATAAAAATTTAACAAAAAAATCAAGAAAAAAATTTAAAATAAAAAAAATCAAGAAAAAAATTTAAAATCAAAAAATCAAAATTAAAATTGAAATATCAATACAAAAAAAAAAACCAAGCGATGTTCTTTTAGAGTACAAAAAAATAAAATCAATTCAATTGGAGATGAATTGTCTCACCATCACCCACATGTGTTGTATCAGGAGAAAGAGGACATGGTGGCTAATTCAATAAAACAATAAAAGAGGATTTTAAGCCACTAAGATGCGCCGTTTAAAGAGTATAAATATCTTTCACGTTCCAACAACTATTTAGAATTGAATAATATTTAATTGATGTTAAGAAACAAAAATGGCATTATTCCTTTCACCATCACCCACATGTGTTGTATTAGGAGCAAGAGGACATGGTGGCTAGTTCAATAAAACAATAAAAGAGGATTTTAAGCCACTAAAATGCGTTGTTTAAAGAGTATAAATGTCTCTCACGTTCCAACAACTATTTAGAATTGAATAATATTTAATTGATGTTAAGAAACAAAAATGGCATTGTTCCTTTCACCATCAGCCACGTGTTGTATCAGGAGCAAGAGGACATGATGACTAATTCAATAAAACAATAAAAAAGTATTTTAAGCCACTATGATACGCCGTTTAAAGAGTATAAATGTCTCTCATGTTCTAACAACTATTTAGAATTGAATAATATTTAATTGATGTTAAGAAACAAAAATGGCATTGTTCCTTTCACCATCACCCACGTGTTGTATCAGGAGCAAGAGGACATGATGACTAATTCAATAAAACAATAAAAAAGGATTTTAAGCCACTACGATACGCCGTTTAAAGAGTATAAATGTCTCTCATGTTCTAACAACTATTTAGAATTGAATAATATTTAATTGATGTTAAGAAACAAAAATGGCATTGTTCCTTTCACCATCACCCACATGTGTTGTATTAGGAGCAAGAGGACATGGTGGCTAGTTCAATAAAACAATAAAAGAGGATTTTAAGCCACTAAGATGCGCCGTTTAAAGAGTATAAATATCTTTCATGTTCCAACAACTATTTAGAATTGAATAATATTTAATTGATGTTAAGAAACAAAAATGGCATTGTTCCTTTCACCATCACCAACATGTGTTGTATCAGGAGCAAGAGGATATGGTGGCTAATTCAATAAAACAATAAAAGGGGATTTTAAGCCATTAAGATGCGCCGTTGAAAGAGTATAAATGTCTCTCACGTTCTAACAACTATTTAGAATTGAATAATATTTAATTGATGTTAAGAAACAAAAATGACATTGTTCCTTTCACCATCACCAACATGTGTTGTATCAGGAGCAAGAGGATATGGTGGCTAATTCAATAAAACAATAAAAAGGGATTTTAAGCCATTAAGATGCGCCGTTGAAAGAGTATAAATGTCTCTCACATTCCAATAACTATTTAGAATTGAATAATATTTAATTAATGTTAATAAACAAAAATGACATTTCACCATCACCAACCTGTGTTGTATCAGGAGCAAGAGGACATGGTGGCTAATTCAATAAAACAATAAAAGGGGATTTTAAACCACTAAGATGCGTCATTTAAAAAATATAAATGTCTCTCATGTTCCAACAACTATTTAAAATTGAATAATATTTAATTGATATTAAGAAACAAAAATGACACTGTTCCTTTCATTAGTGTTATAAATTTTTTTTTGTTTTAAAATTAATTAAGTTATTTTATTATAATTAAAAATAAAAATATAATTTTATCCCTGAAGAATCGTAGATTTAATAACTCATGCACAGTGTGAAAAGATAAAAATAACCTGAGAACAAAAGCAAGTTTAGTTAGGGCAATTAAAACCATCATTTTTAATAAAAGTCTTAGTTTGTCTTTCCCTTTAGTTTACACACACACACACAATAATCCAAACCTTTCCAATTGTTCAGATAGGATCTCTTGAAAGGACGCTTAACTTTAATTAAGCGTTCAGCTCCTTGAATATATAGAATAGAGCAGTGCGCACCAAAAAAAAAAAAACCAGTTATTTCCTGGATATTTTACATGTTATGCTTGTTTATCTTTTATAAATAAAATATCAATGATCCAGCAGAACTTAGCAGATGATAACCAATTATGTCAACAAAGGAAGAATATGTTTAAGCGATCAGGATTAATTATAATTAACTCATGCTTTTGCTAATGATTATTGTATTAAAATCTAGTGCCTACAAGCCTAATTGTCGGATACATGGTATGATAAAATGTACTAACACTGTTTAAGGGCATTAATCTATTCATAAACTCCCATAGTGATCAAGTTGCATATAAACTATGTAAAAAAAATGCAAGTTACAGGAGCCAAAGGCGACCAATGATGCTATCCCCATTACCCGTTTATAGATTAAGATTTGGCTAAACTAGCTGGGATTTCATTACTGGGCATGTTCAAACGTGTTGTGAGCAATATGTAACAAAAACAGTAGCATGCCATGGAGCGTGCTTATAATGCTTCTTTAACCAACAAGTTGCAGCATTATATTTTTTTTAACTCGTCATACTTTCTCAGTTTTCCACAACTTTATGATCATTTTTTTTCCATAAGAGAATCACCTTTCCGTAATTTAGCTTGCTGGGGTTCAAAGCTGAGAAGATTTTGACCCTGTTATTCAATTTGTTTCAGCAGACTCTTGATCAAGTCTTCCACCATTTTAGTTATGAACTTGTTGGCTTGACCTTATGATGTCGGCAATTCTCTGATAATATTGATCCATGCTATGTCCATGAAGAATCTAAAACATGTCAGGAGCTGAGCTTCATGCTAATTAATACTAATGTTTGGTGGTAGCATATACTAGTTCCATGAACACAGATATGAGAATTACAACATTGTATGCCAGCTCATGGATCTTTTCTGGAAATACTGCTTTTAATTTGTTTTGTCCTTTTTTTTATTTTTTTACGTTTAGAGATTTTGGCAGATATAACGTAAATATCTATAAAAGTGCTAATGTTTAAAACTTTTTGTTTATGTTCCTAGCTGATGTTTTAAAATGTGATGGGTCGATAACTAAAACATGACGTCCCACTCTTTTGCATTCATTCTTTTTTTTTATTATTATTAACATAGTGGATATCCAGATTAGTTTATGTATAATTATATAAATTTTTAATAATTTTAAAATTTGAAAGATTCAAACTAATAATTTTTAAAAAATAAATCTAAAACCTAGCCGATTAAAATTCAGGGTATCTTTGCATTCATTCTTTTTAGCAAGAGAGATGGATGGGTTTGCTTTTTTCCTGCAATAGGCTCTGATTTGAGGCCAATGGCAATGTGAAAGAGGATAGGGTGGAGGAGGCTGCCGTTGAATATATATATTTTGTCGTTCAGTTTCATCGCATTAAGCATGGCAGACTGAGATTGATTATTTTAATCCAGATTTTTTGGGTTTTTTCTTTGTTCTTAACAATTTAGTGATTGATTTTGAATACAAGTATACATGTATTGCAGGAGGTCTAATCTAAATCTAAATATAGCAACCCCCTACGAAAACGAAAGCAAGCTTCAGGAGGTGCAATTGTTGCAATGGTGCAGGAGGCATGCCTACTTCTTTTTTTAGATTAATGTGGATATCTGGGCCAGCTTGCGTGTACCATGACTAATTCCACGGGTCCTGAAATTAATGACCATGTAAGCCTCCAGTGGCCATTATATGAGCAACCAAGGACTCGAATCTGAGACCACAGAGGGAATAAACCTCTTGGTCCCAAGTCTTTACCACTTGGCCACTATCTAGATGGTTAGGAGGCATGCCTACTTGCTTGTCTATGCAGATGGTGGGCTCAAAAATATATTGATTAATAATATGTTTGTTGTCTATGAAAAGATGACGGGAAATTTGCAAATAAGTTGAGTTTTGTAAAATAGGAGACCGCTGAATTATAGCATCTCCTCATCGACCAAACCACTATGAACTAATTTAAGTAGCAATTATTTGCAATCATCGATCATTTTAACTTTTGGAAATTTGTCTATTGATTATTTCGTTTAATTACACAAGATTGAAGGATGATACACTTAGTACCACTTATTAATATAATAACTAAAAATTAAATTGTATATAAGTTTATAAATCAAAGCAAGGTATTTAAATTTAAAATAGAATTAAAACAATTCTTAGCATGCATTATAAGCCTATAATAAAATATATTCAAAGTTATAATTAAATGAAACATATTTTTATAAAATACAATATTATACTTAAAACATAAACTATTTAAGAAGATATAATATACTTCTTGAAGACTCTTAGACATATAAAAAATTAAATTATTTGTTTTTAATACCAAAATGCTATAATATACTTGTTGAAGATTCTTAGACGTATAAAAAATTAAATTATTTGTTTTTAATACCAAAATGCTCGTTACTCTACATAAATAATAATTTTTGTAAATAATTTCTTGAATTCAAACAACTCAACTTTTAAAAGATGCAGTGAGTTTTTGAGAGTGTAGTTGTGGTTATTTTTTAAAATATTTTTTATTTAGAAAAGTATGCTATAATATTTTTTTTATTTTTTTAAAATTATTTTTGAGATCAACACATTAAAATAATTTAAAAATATCAAAACTATATTAATTCAAAATAAAAACATAATTTAAATTTTTTTAAAGTGTTTTTAAGACACACTATTAAAGTATGCCCGTACTTTTTTTAAAAGTCTACAAACTAAAAAAATAATTAAAACTCAAATGTTACAGAGTTCTAGAATATGAGCTATAGAAGAGAAGAAAAAAGAAGTAAAAACCTGAAAAAACAAAGGAGAAGAAGGCAAATTAATGAGGTAATACAAGTTGTTGTATAGAACATCCTCTCTTCAATCCCTTTTTATATTGAAATTTTGAATAAAAAATAATATAAAATTACATGACTGGATAAAGGAACGCTCAAACACTCAAAATGTCATATATACATAAAAATCTATTACAAAATTAACTTGAACGAGTACTCAAAAGATACCATATACCTCTAATTTAAATCATAATAAGTTATATATTTATTTTAAACTAATATTTTTCCTTATTTTTTTTTAATTTCAATTGAATCAATACACCATCGCTTTTGACATTGTGCATGATAGAGAAATTTACTAGAACAAACGAGTTGCCAAATCTGGTGTTTCATACACAGAGTGCACTCACTTGAGCTTGTTGAAAGCGACGTTTATCCTGTCCTCCACATTCTTCAATAAATAAAACTATAACGGTAACCCTAAAAGTTTTATTTATGTAATTATTATTATTATTATTATGTAACTGAATTATATAAATAATATTGATAATATTAGTCACCCGATTGATGATGTTAGTACGTAATGATCATTTTCATGATAAAATGATGAAGTGTGAAAATGCTAATGATGTGTAAATAATATAATAAACATATTATGTCTTTATATATTAATAACTATATACGTCCTATAAAAGTATTTATTAATATTATCTACAACTCATGCCTTTGGTGAGATCAACATTTATCATTTTTAAATTATATTTAATATAAACTAATTTTTTAATAACATGCTCTATCTTGATGCGATCATAATTCTCAACTTTTAAAAACAATCTTATAATATTTATTAAAAATATTTTTTTATTTAGAAATATATAAAAATAATATATTTTTTAATTTTTAAAAATTATTTTTGATATAAAATTAATTTTTAAAAAATATTTTTAAAACAAAAAACAAAAAAGTATTTAATTACTCGTCATGTGATTTGACAAATTACGTACTGATTTTCTCTGCATGGTGCATGCTGCCTTTCTGGGCCTAGTTTCAAGCTTACCATTAAAAGAACCAGAGTTTATTAAAGCTGGGCTCCGATAATTAAGACCCAGTTCAAATGGCACAATTTTGAACAAGAGCAACAAGGATCCATGAGTGACTCCTTGGCCCATTTGGCTAATGATTTCTCGTGAGGGATTACTCTGCAGGTGCAGCGACTTTTCACCTTTTCTCAATCGAATAAAAGGAGCTTATTTTAACCATATAAAAAGATTTATTTTCTTAAGAAGATTTTCTTATAAAAAAACCCTTATATTTAGATAATAAATGATTACTATCTAAAAATAAAAATAATATAAATATAAATATAACTAGTTAAAAAGATAAAAATAAAATAATTAAAATTATCCTTTATTTTAGAATGAATTTTTGTATTTTTATGATTATGATGTATAAAAGATATATCTTCAGAAATAATATTTATTAATTTTTATCTATAATTTTTTTTATATAAAATAATTTTATTTTGACTAATTTTTTAAATAAATAGATTTTTTATATGAATTTTAATCGAGTTTTATTTTAGGTTGACTCATATTTTTAATTAAAAATAATAATTAAATATAAAAAAAATTAAAATTTATAGATATTAACTAACAAAAAAAAGAATTTATTCTGATCAAGCTTCCAAGTATAGCTAGTAGAAGTTATAACACCTTACTTCATAATTATTGGTATTCCTTTTGTAATAAGAATCATGCCTTAGGAGATGTTTAAATTAAGGAAAATTTGCGACTTGTGGGTTCAAATTTGGTTCTTCCATATTCATAATTCATACCCTTACAACCCAGCCACTCCTTGTTCTACGATTCACACATAGCAAAGTATATTATTGACCCTATATCTAATTAATTATATTGTAATTGAATCAATAGTCTAATTACCTAGTAGCATGTTCTGTGTTGGTTTTATAAAACACAAAAAAAAAGAGAGTAAAATCTCAGATTTTACCAAATCTATCACCCCAATTTTCAATTTATTCTGGTCAATTAGAATCCTTATGGTTTAGAAATTTCTTAATTATATCTTTTTATTAATGTTTTTATATATTTTCTTGCAAAAAATTGGTGTGTGTTCTTAGGAAAGTCTACAGAAAACAGTAACAAAAGGCTCCAATAGAGTTATTGAGGAATGTCTTAAGACATCGAAGGACTTAAGAGATAAATTAATTTGTTTTGGACTGTATTAATAATTTAATATTGCGGTAAGGTTTAATCTGAAGTTTCCAAACACAAAATTTGGATTTTTGGAGGCCTCTGTGTTTCATCACTAAAAAAATATCCTCCTGTGGATTTGGCTGGTAGCAAGTAAGGTTTTAGAGAGGTTTGTTTGATTGATTTCCTTCCCAGTTCAGCTCTCTTCTCTTTTCTCCTGTCTTGTCCTGTCTTCTCTTCCACCCCTACCCTTATCTCCACTCTCTGTCCACAACAAAAATGGCTTCCACGACCACTTTCTCTATTCAACACCCAACATGGACAACATCAAAACATCCTAGGTTCCATAAACCCTACAAAAACCTCCATTTCCTCTCTAACCCAACTTCTCATTCTCTTTCCAATCCTTCTTCCATCTATTCCTCTTCTTTCCCTCTCAATTCCAAATTCCCTCTTCTAAACCCATCACTTCCATTTCACCCTTTGCATGATTCTTCTCATGATCGTCTCCTTGAAGACTTTGAAATCCCCACCATTTGTAGCCACCAAAAGCTTGAAACTTTGATCAAATTTGACCAAATTATGCACGGAGAGTCTTCGAAAAGGGTTTTCATTCAAGACCCACCTTGGATTTCTGCTCATTTTTGGAAGGGTGTGTATAAAATAGCCAATAAAAAGGTGAAGGTAGAGTTCAAGGATATTGAGAAGAGGAAGTATAATTTGTTGAGGAGGCGGCAAATTAGGGAAGAGACTGAAGCGTGGGAGCGAATGGCTGATGAGTATAGGGGGTTGGTGAGGGAAATGTGTGAGAGAAAGTTGGCACCTAACTTGCCTTATGTGAAAGGTTTGCTCTTGGGGTGGTTTGAACCATTGAAAGAGGCTATAGAGAAGGAGCAGAAAATGGAGAAATCCAAGAAGCAGAAGTCGGCATTCTCTCCCAATATTGAATTGTTACCTGCTGATAAAATGGCAGTCATTGTTATGCATAAGATGATGGGGTTGTTGATGGTGGGGCATGAAGATGGGTGCGTCCGGGTTGTCCAGGCTGCAGTGCAGATTGGCATGGCTATAGAGCAGGAGGTGAGTGTTAACAGTTGCTGTTTTTGTTTCGAAGTTCAGACTTAGTATTGGGATGCAATTGACATTATTATTTGTGTGATTCTCGATTTTAGGCTGGAGGGTATATGATTAATTAGCTAAATCTGAGTAGTTGGTTAGCATATAGTGTATTGTTGGTTGCGGGAATTTGGTGCTCTTGTCGAGTTAGTATTTGGAAATTCTGTTTGAATAATGTATCTCAGTATTTTTGAATATGTGTAGGAAACACCAAAGTAGTGAAATGACTTTCAACATTCAAAAGGCTACTGTTATTTAGTATATAGATGAAAGAATAATACTGCCAACAGGAGATATAATTGTGTATACTTTAGTCCATGTCTATAGACAGATTCAAAGTTGATTAAGAGTACAAATAAAACTTGATTATTGTTCTTGAACTTGATGCTAAGTTCGTGTTAGGCTTTAGCTTGATTTAATGTAGATAAACCAAACTTGAAAAGTATGAAACTCAACCTGTTGATTATGGCCCTAACTCCCGTATATGACTTGAAAACAGGCTTAATTTGAGCTACCCATAATGAGATGAAAAATCATCATGCAAAATCTATGCAAAACATCAAACTTGATAACTTAATTCTACCATTGAGCTACCAGGTCTCTTTCTTCTCAGGTTAGAATTCATAATTTCTTGGAGAAGACCAAGAATCACCAAAGGAAGAAGACAATGCATGATGTTCAAGAGAGTATGGACAAGGAGAAGGAGATGCTCAGGAAACGTGTAAATAGTTTGATTAGAAGGAAAAGGCTCATGGAGGTGCAAAATCTGGTGAAACAGGATGAAACTAAACCTTGGAGTCGAGGCACACAAGCTAAGGTTTGTAGCCATCGCCATTTCTTTCTGAAATGGCTAGCTGTGCCCCTTCATCGATTTAAGTTTTGATTATATTTTTTTATTAAATTTTTTTCTTTTTGGGTTTCCCCATTCTTCTTTCTGTCTGTTGTTCCCCCCCCTTCTACTTTCTAATGTGCAGTATAATTTTGCAGCTCGGAAGTCGTCTAATAGAATTATTAACTGAAACAGCTTATGTGCAACCTCCTGTTAATCAGTCAGAGGATATTCCACCAGATGTTCGACCTGCCTTTAGGCACATATTTAAAACTTTAACAAAGAACCCAGGGTGAGACTTTATTTTCTATTGCCTTTTGTAAGCCATTTTTTCCATGTGCTCCCTACGCAGATGGGTAATCATCTAGCAGATCATTCTCAGACATCTCAGTTTTTGGGTTCTTCTTAGGGAATTGGTTGCGTAAGTGAGCGTTGGCCAGTATGTGATTCCTAGGTTCCTCATCTTGATTTCTGTTTGGCCATTGACATTCAAGATATGGCTTTATGTTTGATTATTTGTCCATAGGTTTTACTCAAGAGATGGCTTTATGGTTGTTATTGGTCCATAAGTTTCTTAGGGAGGGTGAATGGTGGATTTTTTTTTGTTGCTTATATGCTTTCACTTCCAATGCTTCACTCCTGGTGCCATTTTTTTTCATGACTCATTTTTATCCATGTAGGCAGAAAATTGTGAAGAAGTATGGGGTTATAGAATGTGATCCCCTCATCCTCACAGGGCTTGATGGAACAGTGAGTCAAAACAAAACATCCTTCTCATTCTGAATTTGAGGATTTTAGTACACTTAAGTTTAATTTCCATTACTAAGTTGTTCTGAAGTTGCCTACCCATTGAATCCACCCAAATAATTTTAAACAAAGTTAATGCATTTCAATTATCCTTTTCCATACTTCTCGTTTTTCGTATCATAAAGTCAGCAAATGCTTCCAAAGGATCTTACCATAGTACATTTGACATCTCAAGCTTTTTATTAGTCCTTCAGAAGATAAGGAAATTGGTTTCTGATGGTATAACTTATCGTTTACTTGGTGCATAGATCTGGCATGACTGTTTTCAAATCTTTATTTTGACTCCACTAAGAACATGTCATACTTGTAATCCACTATGAATTTGGGGAACGGGTGCACATATTGGAGCTATTAAATGCATGTCAAATTGTGACTTTTGGCCTTTGGATGCTCTGCTAATATATGGCATCTCTGTCCTGGTGCAGGCTAAGCACATGCTGATTCCTTATTTTCCAATGCTGGTGCCTCCCAAAAAATGGAAAGGGTATGTATGAAGCACAAAGGATAGATAATGTAGATATCACGTGCTCTTTCTTAGAAAGATCGTTGTTACCTTTTTATGAGAGGCTGCAAAGGTCCAGAGATTTTGTTTTAAGTTAAAGCTTAAAAAAATGAAAGTATAGAATCTTGACTGACCCTGGCATGCTTTACCCAGCTGATTTTTTCCTTTTGAAAAATAATGTAAATATGGACTGCACATGGCCAACCAGAATGTTTTCTGTTATTTTGAAGCACTTTGGAAGTTTTATTGTCAATTTATATCATAAATCCTTGCAGGTATGATAAGGGTGGGCACCTGTTCTTGCCTTCGTATATCATGCGCACTCATGGATCTAGGCAGCAACAAGTTGCAGTCAGGAGTGTTCCTGGGAAACAGATGCAGAAAGTATTTGAGGTGAGTTCTTCTTCTTCTTCTGTTTCTCCTCTTGCATAGAAATAAAGAAAAGGGCTGGCTCGGCTGGTAGAACTGGTGCAGTAATCGTGGAGCAGCTGCCAGGTTTCAGGCATTCTCCAAGTGGACACCCCTGCCCTGCTTCATGATGATAACAAAAATACTGAATAAAAAAGTTTAATTATATATCAGATCAACAGGATAGTGAAATATTATGTGGTATCATTAAATAAAACTAAAATCTAATTGATTTAAATTAATGGTCCTAGGACTGATATGTGCACAAGCAATAATTTGATAGTATGGGTTATTCTAATATTTTTACGATAATTATGCACATCACCTTCATCCAAATATTAAGACCATTAAACCTAAAGCGTGGCAATTGTTTTTTTTTTTTTTTTTTGTGGTATGGGAAGTGTTCTTATAAAAATGCTTCCTATGCTAAAAGATGACATTTAATCTTGCCAATAAACCAAAATTTATGCCTGGGTCTGAAGTTTGCTGCTTTAGATTCCTTGTCTAATAGTAATGGTGTGATCATGTTGCTACTTTTCAATCAAGCCATGGCTATTGTTTTCCATCATGAAGTTGAAATATGACTTGATTTTGGTCTGATGTCATATAAACAGGCTCTGGATACACTCGGAAATACCAAATGGAGGGTGAACAGAAGATTGCTGGATGTGGTGGAGAGGATATGGACAAGTGGTGGCAACATTGCGGGCCTGGTTGATAGAGAAGATGTGAGAAGAACCTGAACTTTCTCGGCAACAATTTCCTGTGAATAGTTTGTTGTGTTAGTTGCATGGGCAATGGGATCATTTGAAATGTTAGAACATACAGTATGGCTTTATGCAAGCATTTTGATAGCTTCCTGTTTGTTGTGAAAACCATGCTAATTTGATTTGATCCTTGAAATCTCATAGAACACATATTTTTAGTGAAATTATCTATCATGCAGTTAGAATCTTGGTGTTTGTATATACTGCCACGAGCAAATAGTCCTCTAGTCAATTACAATGACAAAATTTCTCCAATCTGTTAATTTTTTATGTTGTCAGTTCACCATTTAAACAACTTGAGATGTTTTTGATTTCATACTACATTGGGTTTCAGATTCCTATACCAGAGAAACCATCCTCAGATGATCTAACAGAAATTCAAAAGTGGAAATGGAGTGTGAGGAAGGCAAAGAAGATAAATCAAGAGAGGCACTCTCAAAGATGTGACACTGAACTTAAGCTTTCTGTAAGATCTACTTCCTTAGTTTTAAATTGACAAGATGTCTGATTGCAGTATGCTGCAACATTGAGTAGATGATTAAATTGATTCATTCGTATGCATGAATGCTTGCAAGTTCTTATGCTAACACAGTCAAGATTGTATTAATTGACAATCTCTATATCTATCACAATAAGTTATTTTTTGACTTCATATTCACTTAAAGCTCAAGTAACTAGATAAATTTTGATTTTGCATGTCTTGCCTATCAATGCTTTACCTTTCATTCCACAACCATGGCTTATGCAGGTGGCTCGGAAACTGAAAGATGAAGAGGGATTTTATTATCCTCACAATCTTGATTTTCGAGGTCGTGCATATCCGATGCACCCACATTTGACTCATCTAAGTTCTGATCTTTGTCGAGGAGTTCTTGAATTTGAAGAAGGAAGGCCGTTAGGGAAGTCTGGATTACGTTGGTTGAAAATACATCTAGCAAACTTGTATTCAGGCGGGGTTGAAAAGTTGTCCCATGATGGCCGTCTAGCATTTGTTGAGAACCATCTAAGTGAGATATTTGATTCAGCAAAAAACCCTGTAAATGGAAAACGTTGGTGGTTAAAAGCCGAAGATCCTTTCCAGTGCTTGGCTGCTTGTATTAATCTGTCAGAAGCCTTGAATAGTGCATCACCACATACTGTCATCTCCCACCTGCCAATCCATCAGGTAAATGCTTCACAATAAGCATGGTTGTGACAGAAAAGAAATTTGCTGCTATAAACATTTTTTTCAAGGATGCATTTCCTTTCAATGATTGTGGCAAAAATGCAAATAAACAGGTAAAAATTATCTGACAGAGACTGCTGGTGCCATTACCTTTTGAATCCAGCTCTCCTAGTCAAACTATTCCTGAATTTTGAAGGTTGTAGCAGAGACCTTAGTTGTCACCTGAAAATATTTTCAATTATAATAAAGTAAATTTAGATGAAATCTGCCACTTCTATCACAAGGCATGAATCATCCTTCAATTTTGTTTTCATGTGTTTAGGATGAAAGTGTATACTTTGCATGATTGATCTACCATTTTCAATTAGGATGAAAGTGTATATTTTGCATGATTGATCTACCATTTCAACGTGGCAGAATTTGTATGTAAAAAGAAGTTTGAACTACTATGCAAAATGCCACACGTGTGCAGAACCCTTTACATTGTAATATTTCAATAGTTTCCACTGAAGTTCTTTTAGTTGATAATTAGCAAAGCCACACTTCTTGAGTTTTGTTTCTTTCATCTCCTTATGTCTTGTGCTATTTCTGGTGTCTTGTACTATTTCTGGTTTCGTTTCCTCCCTGCTGCTTCTTGTTCTAGATAGAAAATATTTCGCATGAATGTTACCATGGTTAATTCTCTTATTTAAGAACTCTCTGATTGGTTTTTTCTTATATATTATATCTCATGCGTGTTGCATCTTTTGATTTAAAGCATCTGGGTACAGTATTGTTTTTCAGTTCTCCTTCTGAAAATAACATGCTAATGCAACCCCCTCCTGCACCTCTTCTCGTTTCATTATAGGATGGTTCGTGTAATGGTCTCCAGCACTATGCAGCCTTGGGAAGAGACAGTGTAGGTTTACTATTTCATTTTTTTCATGGAACAATTCATTAATGACACTGTTCACTCTGGATTTGTTTTCATTTCTCTTTCTTTCTTTGTTTTGCTCTGTTTTTTTTTTTTGCATCATCATAGAAAAAAAGAGAGAGAAAACAACAGAAAAACTCAAAAGTATTATTTGGTTGAAATGTCACTCTTGTAATTTTTATTTTGTGCATGATTCAACCAAAATGATGTTGTTTTCAGCCAAAAAAAGACACCAGTGTCTGGGTAATATGACATCATTTGGGTTGATTTTTGAAGGAAATGAAAGTATTAGGGTGGCATTTGACTTCATAATCTCATGTTTTATTTCAGTTCTGAGTTGCTTGTTATGTATTTTTTTCCTATAAAAAAAGTTGTTGAGCTGATTGTGATTATATAACCACTACTTAGCGTTCAAAAATCTTAGTAATCATGGTCTCCCTTAACCCCTTTAGATTCATTTATGTTTCATGAAAACAGGCTTGGATGTAGCACATAAATCACCTCTATGTTGTTCTTGCAGCATGACATAATTCCTTATAAGCACCGTGTTTATCCTATTACTCCCTTTTTTAAAAAAATGATTGAAAATACCTCTTTCTGGTTTCAATATCTTTAAAAACAAAATAAGTAGAGCAATAAACTTTATGTGATTCCTGGCTCTTACATGTTACTCATGTACTCATTTTGCTCATCACCAATTCTTTTAGCCACCTTGGCTGTGCAATTTTGTACCATCTCTTTTTCTCCCATCTCCTTAAGAAAAGGTGGATTGCTGAAAAAAAAAAATCATAATTGAAGTTTATTTCTTGATCATTCTGCAGATTCGTTCGTAATTTTAAAGCATGCTATCCTAAACTTGATTGATCAAAACTGCATCCATGAATACATGAAAGGCTTCTCCTGGGCCTCCCAAAACCCTTTATGATCCATTGGTGAATTTGGTTGTAATAATTCCAAAATAGTAAAACTTCAACTATGTTCTCTGATGCTAGGAATCAGAATTGTTCAAAATAGAGTTATGTTCTTATGCTGGTTAATACACCGTTTATTCTCTTGCATTTTGAACATAACTATCTTCCACATCTCTGGCTCATTTGAACTGAAGTTATGCATTCACTTCTTCTGGTGTTCTCCAGCTGGAAGCAGCGGCAGTTAACTTAGTTGCTGCAGAGAAACCTTCAGATGTTTATTCAGAAATTGCTGTTAGGTATTCTAATTTCCTCTACAGGATGTTGACATGTTGTCTACCATGAATATGATTCTGCATGACTGTGCATGTGTCTTTATTGCACGATTCGAATGTGCATTTGATATTTATTATTGGGTGAAATGAGACTGAAAGGATTTTTGCTGACAGGGTCCATGAAATAATTAGAAGAGACAGCAACAAGGATCCAGCTACAAACCCACACGCTTTACTAGCCAAGATCCTAGTTGATCAGGTCATTCTTTCTTTTCCTGCTCTGATGTTTGAATTATCAATATTTTTAAATAACTACTAAAGCTTGATGGAGAATAAGCCATCCTCCCACATAATGAAGCTTGATGGAGGTAAGTCATCCTCACTCATAATGAATCTTGATGGATTATCAATTTTGTCTTTTAATAAAACAATCATTTACTTCTGAACTTCTTTTGTCTAACATTTTGGAAGCTTTTCAGGTGGATCGGAAATTGGTTAAACAAACAGTGATGACTTCAGTGTATGGTGTCACTTATGTTGGGGCACGTGAACAGATAAAAAGAAGATTAGAGGAGAAGGGTCATATTACGGATGATAGACTGCTCTTCAGCGCAGCCTGTTATACTGCTAAAGTGAGCATCCAGCCTAGTTATAAGGACATATTATGGCTGTTCTAGGATATGATAAATTAATTGCACTTGATTTCTAGAAAATGTCAATGAAAAGTTGATAGAATATAATTTCAACAAATGTGAGATATTCTAATCCTGATGTATTTTAGTCATGTTTTAATTTGTGCTGTGGATCACATGATCATCCCACTTTAGGCACACCTAAAACTATGAGAAGATCCTTGTGTTAGTGGAATCATTCTCAAATTTACTCACTACCTCTTCCATAGGTGACATTGACTGCACTAGGAGAGTTGTTCCAAGCTGCTCGTGATATAATGAGCTGGCTTGGTGATTGCGCAAAGGTATGGCTCCATCACATTTGGGAATCAAATTACATGGACTACCTTTATTTTTATTAATAGCAACATTTTATTAAAATTCATTTTATTGCTTGACCATGAACCTATTATAGATTATTGCTTCAGAAGATCAACCTGTGCAGTGGACAACTCCACTTGGCCTTCCTGTTGTGCAGCCTTACTATAAGAGAGAACGGCATCTTGTGAGTATTAAATCTTTACTACATTTTTTATTTGTTAGGTGCAGGCTGCTATAGATTAATAATATACCAGTATGACAGGTTCCTTGCTTTCATGGTGTTTGTAATTTTAAAAATGTTCATTTGCTTAATCTTTATTGCTGGTAGAGGAATATGAAATGGTTTGTCAAAATATTCCTGTAGATAAATTTTTTTTGAGTAACAGTAAAGATCCTTTAAGAAAACTCTGTTGGGATCCTTGCTTATAGCACGAGAGAACATTTGTAGTGAACTCCTGCCATGTGACTATGACATTAAATATCACAAGAAATGAATGACATGATATTATGTTAGTTTTTTCTCCTACACTAAGATTGGCATAAAACTTATGTCCTCTGCTTTCCCACTTTCTTTCTTTTAAGTAAATGGAAACAGTTAGGTAACTAATTTGGTGTTGCAGATAAAAACTTCACTTCAGATTTTGGCCCTGCAACGGGAAGGCAGTTCGGTAAGCTTTACTCTGTTGTCTTGCTTTCAGCTCTTCTTTCCTTTCTGACATTTCATTCACTCACATAAAAACAATATTATACGATCAATATCAGGTACAGGTTAGAAAACAGAGAACTGCTTTCCCTCCAAATTTTGTGCACTCGCTTGACGGCTCACACATGATGATGACTGCAGTTGCATGCAGGGATGCTGGTTTATGTTTTGCAGGTTTGCCTTGCATTCTTTAGTACATGAAGCTCAAACCTAGTAATAGACTGGATCTAACTTATTGACATGGTGTAGAAGATTAGAAGCCTTTTATGTCTTTGAAGAATTTCTTTTCAAAAGAGTCCCAGTACAGCTATTATTTACATCATTACTTTTTATAGTTGGGCTCACATTTTAGGCAAGTTTCAATTTGTTCTGTTTGAAGCAAACAAAACGTGGTAGGAATTAATATTCTACTGCTTTATGATAATTGAAGCTTTGGCTGGCTTGAACTTGACAGACACTTGAGCCATTTATTTTATTTTGCCTATTAGGCTCTCTAAAGATTCTAATTTAAGCTTATTAGAATGTACCTTTTGGGTTGATTTTGATGAGGACTCGTCTTTTATTCTAATAACTTTGATGCCACTCTGAACAATTAAAAATGATGCTGAATTTTTTATATCTCCGTAACTAAACCTGTTTAGCCCTAAAGACCCATTATCTTTCTTTCTTTCTTTCTTTTTTTGAGAACCCTTTAAATGCTCCCTGAACCTACAGCATGCCAGCATCAATACCAGTTATTCATTGGAGCTTGTTTTGCAAATGCTAACTTTTTGTGACTTTTCTGCTACTATGATATACCTTGTTCTTCAGTTACCTTGCTTGTCATCCTTTCTGCCCTTGAATTTTGATTTCCTCTGAACTTATTGCGTGCTGGTACCATTAGTGTCTTAGTGCAAGTCATTGTATTATCCAAAAATCATGTATATTTATCCATAACTAAAACCTATTTGAAGTGCTATTATTCATCTTTTTTGACTTGCACATAAATGTCCTGAGGCATTGGGGATGAGAAATGTTTACTTTTTTCGCCATAGTTGTGCAGTTTCAAATGATGTAATAAGTACTCCAAATAACTCATGTTGAGAAACTGGAAGTGTTATTCAAGTACAGACAGTAATGTGTATCATAGTTAATTTTATCATGAAGTGGTTTCCATCTATCATCATAATTTTTCTGAGGTCATCCCATTCTTCTGAAGTGAATCTCCTTTCAGGTGTTCATGACTCTTTCTGGACCCATGCAAGAGATGTGGATTTGATGAATAGGATATTGCGCGAGAAATTTGTGGAGCTTTATAACATGCCAATACTTGAAAATGTGAGTGCAATGGTGTGTGATGACCCAGTTTTTCTGTCTGACCAGCTTGACCTATTAAGTGAGCATTTGTCGTTGTCTTCAAAGGGAACTATAAATTACCGAGTCTGCCTAACAAGTAATTTTGGGGGGCTTTTTTCTTGGCCTTTTATAGAAATAAACACCAATTTGATCTTTAAAAAAAAAAGGAACAATAACAAAAAGGAAAGGAAAGAATAGCTTATGAATGCCCCAGTCTATTAAGTGGCTTCTTCCAGCTTTTCCCAGTAGCCAGGGATAACTGCTTGGCATTACTGTCGCCTTTTTGTTTTTCAAATATAAATTAACTCAATTATGATATTTCTTCTTTTTTATTTTTATTAATAAATGTTGCTGACCTATATGATGACTTGGATCACCCCCAGTTACTTGAAGACTTCCAGACCTCGTACCCAACATTGAAGTTTCCACCTCTGCCTGAGAGAGGCAACTTTGATTTGCAAAAAGTTCTTAGATCTCCATACTTCTTCAACTGAATCTTCATCAAATGTAAATCGGAAGCTTTGCATTTTGCTACTTTTGACCATGAAGTTGTCAAGTTTTCCAGGCATATTGTGCAGAATTAAACTGAAAATTTGAAGTAGAAGCGGCAAAGAGAATTCTGTGGCCATTGGTGAGTTTGTTATCCTGAAATCAAAGATTTTTCCCCTAGAAACAGTCCTTGCACTTAGTTATGATCAGCTCAGGAAGGCCATTTCTAGTGCAGAGGATGAACCCTCCAGCTGGCTCCTTCGTGTACACGAAGAAGGAAGCTCTTGATATGGTTGGATTAAAAGAGCTTCAGATTCCTATTCTATGGTTAATTTGGGGAGACTAATCTTTGAGAGCTGCATGATATGGATCGATCATTCTAGCAAAGGCGTACAACAAGTATGCTTAGTGCTTGCTGCATTTTTTTTCTTGTGCTGTGAGCAGATCACGAGAAACAAGGCTACTTGATTGTTGTAAGATCAAGTAAATCTTATTTTGCTTATTCTTTTTTTCTCATCATGTACCATTTCATCTGTACATATACAAGCATAGGAGAGAAGATCCTGCTACATAGCGGGGCCATGCTAAATGTACTTTTCATATGCCAATTGGCAAACCATGTAAAAGTCTTCTACATAATGGAATGGAAGGAAATTTCATTGGTGCACATTGTTAGCTCTCATGTGGATGGATTGTTCTTGTTTCTTCTTATTACATGTGATTGTGCTCTGAGTTCTTATTGTATATGATTGTGCTCTTATTGAATTTTAAGGACAACCAGTTCTTCGTTTTGCAGCTGTAACATTGTGAATCAAGATAGTGTGGTTTCAATAGAGTTCTTATTCTACTGGCAGTTTCAATGCTGATATTTCGTACAAATTGCTTACCGGATTTTACCATTTGTGAAAAAAAACAAGGAGACGAGGTAGACAACTGAAATTCAACAAGGCCACGCATTCAAAACTAGAAAATGCTCCACAGCACTTGCAGCCGGAGGAGAGACGAATACTTTGGTGACAGGTTTGGTTAAGAAAGCCAGGAGACAAGTTTTTCTATAGGAGATGCATGCACATGAAAAACAGAGGAAACCCAGATTGCTATTTTCATGTATCATATGAACATTGACATTAAACTCTGCTTTACATGAAAGATCAAAACAAATCACTGATAAACAAACAAGAAGCTAATTAATGATGTTAAGAATCAACAAGTTTCTGAAATAACCTTTAGTAATGTAAGGATATGATAGAAAAATTACATAGAATTGCTTAAAACGTTTCAAGAAATTAGGATTTTTAAAATTACTCAACCATTGAGATTTTTAAGAATATATTCTTGAAAAATTAAAATTATATTATTGTATACCTCTGGAGCATTTTTTAAATGAAAAATATAATTTTGAGAGAGGGGTATATTGGGAGATTTAATATTATACAACACTCAATTAGAAACATTACAACATATTAGAGACTTGATTAATTATCCGAGGATAGATTAAGTCATTTACTCATTAGCTTTGATAAGGGCATGTTCGGGAGAGAGAAAAGGTCACACTCGGGCAATCGTAAGAAAAAACTCATTAAAAAATTAGATTATATACTTGAACTTTATACAAATATAAAAATGAATAAATTAAAAATAAAAAACAGATTGGAGAAACACCTTATTATATAATTACAAATGTAGTCATCAATATTGAAATATTCCAAGTCTCCGGGGGTACATAAATGGTGTGAGGAAGCAGCAGCGTGTAGAATATTTTTTAAAATAATTTTTTATTTTAATATTTAGTATATTAAAATTATTGAAAAGCATTAATTAATATTAGTTTAATATTTTTTTCAAATAAAAAACATTTAAAAACAAACCCAGAAGTTATGACAAATAAGTCAGACACCAGTGCATTCATTTTGCTATGAATTCCAGCAACAGTAAACCGTGCCTTCTGCAAACATAATTGTCGAAGAAAAAGCTAGTTCATAGATTATAAGATCTTTTATCGACTAGAACAGAAATTGGTTGAAGAAATTCAGCTGCGAAGTAGAGTGCTTGAGCGACCAGTGATATGACCCAAACTGGAGATAGCAAAGATTAGAGGATGGAGGAGCTGGTTTTCCCCTCGAAGATTTGAAGGCCGTGATGGATTTCATTTTTAATGAGCAGATATAAAAGATGGATTGGTAGGCATTTCTCACATATTAGGTTAGGCAGTTAAAAGGATGTTTAAGAATATGGAAATGATTGCTTTTTAAAATATTATTTTTTAAAAAATATATTAAAATAAAATTTTATTTATTTTTAAACATTATTTTTAATACTAGAACATTAAAATAATTTGAAAACCCTGAAAAATATTAATTTTAAATAAAAAAAAATAATGTTTTCAAAAGCATTTTAAAAAAGCAAAAAACAAACAAATTAAGAATAGGGTAACTCTTGTATTGGGCAATTAAGCTTCTAAAGCCACTGAGAATTGACTAGGAGAATCTAATACCATCTCCACTGACAACCCTAATTGCAGAATAATTTACACCATAAAATCCATGCAGAATGCCTCCAAAACCTGCTTTAACAAAGATGTACTTGCAGGGGAAAACTAACAATCCACCTCATAACGTGCGCAACAGGCTAGTGTCAGTGAAAGCACCGCAGCTTGGCAAAGGATGGTCACGTGGTACAATCTACACGCAAATGCTTGCAAAGGCTTCCTCAAATGCCCTTTTCTTGCTGAACTCTATGCTCCACCCAGCGGCGCTACTCGCCCTCTCTGTTCGGATCCTCATTGTTTCCTCATCCTCTGCATATCCATGCATGTCTGGCCCTCCTCTGAGAGGCACTGGTTGAGGAGCGATGCCTATTGGCCGAGGCTGCCCTCCAGCAATTGTAGGTGCATACTGCCCAGCTTCAACACTGATGATGCCTCCCTGGGAGCTCTGGTTCAACAAATACACAATTGAATTGATCAGGAGTGAGGGGGTGAGATAGACATTCCAAGGAGTAACAAAGTATGATTTGAGATAATAAACAAGCTTTTTCCAGGTCTGAATTCAACCTTTAAAAAGGTTAATTACTTCTGCAGTTCAACGTGACTAACTTTTCATCCTAATTGCCAAACAAAAACCAAGGTAAATTTATTTTTATCTCAAGAAAATCACACTGCTTTTGCCAATCATCAATACAATTACTTATTCAAGATTTTAGCAATGTTGGATTGCACTTCTACAACTTTAAGTTATAAGTCTACACTCCTAAAAGGATATCAATTCAGGGGACATAAGCTGATAGCATCCTCTCCTACAGAGATTTATTAAGATATTATATATGCAAATAGTGTTTTTGACCAGAAAAGAATAGAGTCAATTAAGAACAATGAAAGTTCTGTGAATCATTAAAATGGTATCCTTTCTAGTAGAAGTTAGAAAACAAATCAACTGGATTAAAACTAGTTTGTCCTAGAATCAACTGGATTTTATCACACTAATTTTCTTTCTCTTTTATTTTCCCAGACAATTAATTTAAAAAGATATAGATCAAGCCAACCTTTATTTTTTTCAGCACTCACTACTGGTTTCATCTAAGATTAAAGATTTCACACACTATTCATTGCTATATAGTTAAAATCTAAATAGTACCATGGAGTTTAATAATTAATTCAAACTGGATTCAAAATCCAATGAAATGAAATCCTACCACATCAACCTCTTACAGCACAAAGCAGCAAGTTGAAGTAGAGATGTAGGAGTAACAACTTTGAAGAGTAGTTATTGTAGGAGCACCTTTCATAATTATGGTTGAAAAATCCGTGTACTCGGATCCACTAAAATTCCAAACTAATTTGGTCAGTCACATTGATCTTCTACCTCCTCCGATTAGTGCAGCTATGTATTATAGGTCTGTAGGCTATTGTGAAGCTACATTCTTCTTTAGCTCTTTCATCAATGTTATACTTTACCTACTTCTCCTATCCGGCTCCCCTTTCCCACTACTTTAACCAATCACTCTTTCCCACTGATGCATCCCGCCAAATCTTGATGTCAGATATTGCCAAATCTAATCACATAAGCCTCCCTCAACTTGTACTCCAATGATGCCATCTTCACCTTCCAAAAGGCACTTACTCTAAAACTGATCCTTTCTTATGTTTTCACACATCCATCATAACATCTTAGCTATGCTAATTTATGAACTCACTACACAACCAACTCCATATCATAGAATAGTCAGCTAATTTCAGTTAGCATGTCTTTAAACAAGCAAAGATTTCAATCACATAACATAACTGCTTCAATTCAACCACCCCATTTTGATTCTATGGGTAAAGTGCACCTTGATGTTCCTCTACATTCATGACAGAAGCTATGTTTCAGAAACAGACAAGCTCTATCACCCTCCCTCTATTCGGAGCTAGCAAACCTGGTATCCCTGGCATGGCACATTTACTTCACTACTATTATTATCCTTATCGTGACACCTTTGAACTACTGGGTATGCCTCCCTTAAGTCCAATCTTTGTACACATCCACATCTATAAAATCATAATTGCATGCATAATTGCCTATGGGATATCATTTACATACTGCCTGAGGGATTTATCAATAACCATAAAAGGAAAAATGCAAGGACTCAACTTGAGGAGCAAATTTACACAGTTAATTAAATGTGTACAGTCAGACAAACAGATGAAAAATATGAGGAAAAAGCTTTCATACACAGGAAGCAAAAACTATCCTCAATTTAAACTATCCGTACAGGCTCCTAATTTCTATTTTCTGGATCAGAAGGCAGAAGCTCAGTATAAATAGATTAACTTCCACAAAAAAAAAAAAAAACAACTAGCTAAAACGAAAAACAAAATCAAATAGAAATGATTTTGATAATAGAATTGGAAGAAACAATAAGAGTCTTCAAAAGGTTAAAAAGAAAAACGATGTGCCAAATAAAAGTAAGAACTCGTTATATTCTCACCCCATCAGTATTATCAGTTTGTGCACGAGGCCCCTTGCTTGCTGCCATAGCTAAGGCCAATTCTTCAGCCTGTTAATCAGGATAAACTACACCTGAGTAAATCCCAGCAAAAATTATCTACATATTGTTGAAATGCTGATATTTTGTACTGATTTCACATATAGGATTGTTGTTTTAAAAGTAAAAATAAAAGGATTCCTGAAAGTACCTTCCGAGCTTGATTAATCAATATTAGATCTGCATTTTCTTTTTGATACTCTGCAATTTTTTCTTCAATAGCAGGGACATCAACTCCAGCAACCAAGTCAAATACTGTAAGGAAAAAAAACTTTTTTTCGGTCAACATAAACTCTTGAATTGAAAACTATGCTTAAAAGTCACTGGAAAAAAAAGAAGAAGAAAACTCACTCATGTCTTCTACTTCCTCCAAGTAATCATTGTACTCCCTCAACGATGGAAAATCCTCTTCTCGCTTATTAAATCTATAAAATAGGTATTCAACTTTTGAATTATCATCCGCAACATAAATGCTCAACAACACTTGTATGTGGGCGAAATTGGAAGAAAGTAATTAAAAAAAGAAATAATCCCATTACAAGCTGGTGCAGGAAAAGAAAATATCCCATCCCATTAATTCCAGTGTTATTAAACCTCGTAGCTGATTACATGGTAACTGTAATTGAAAGAAGAAAAGCTAAACATGAAAAAGAAAGATAACCCAGGAAGAGAAATTACATGCTAGCAATCCTTCTTCTGACTAGTATCTCCTTGTTGTGATGATTATTACTTGAGACCACCATTTTTTTTATGGTTCCCACGAATCAAGAAAACAAGATCAAGCAGAACAATATATTCTGTTGGTTTGACGCCGCCCCCGACTACAAAAGAGCCACGGCAGCTATGACTTCGTACCAGAGAAGAAGAGATTTCAATGGGATACTACTGCTATGCAGATGAAGATTCGTTGAGTCGTTAATGGCCTTTTTGTCCTACTGACATCAAATCTTGACCCTCCCTCCGAATAGAACCACTGCTTAGCTCGATATCTCTCTGAGGTTCTTGCTCGTGGCTGTACAGAGTGCAGAGGTGTGGTCCGAGAGTGGAGAAGTCGAGAAAAGGGGAGCCCGGTCTAGCGAGGAAGGCAGTGTTTGGGGTTAAGGAAACTGGGCAGGAGTCAAAGAGTTGGGTTCATGGTTACGGACTGGTGGGTCGAAGAAGCCTCGAAGGCTCTCTTAAATTAATTCAATTTCGACACGTCTAGTAGCGAAGAGAAATTTTTTAAAGGTAGCTATTTAAAAAAAAAAAATTGAAGTGGTTTTTATTTAAAAATATATTAAAATAATTTTTTATTTATTTTTTAAAAAATAATTTTGATATCAACATATTAAACAATTTAAACTAATAAAAAAAATAATTTTAAATAAAAAATTAAAGTTTAAAAAATATAATTTTAACTGGCATCTTAAGCTGCAAATATTTATAATAAATTCCTTGAGATGTTAGAGATAATTAAATTTGATTAATATATATATATAAGAGATAAAAACATGTTTTTGTTAAAATAAATTTCCTTTATTCGTTTTGTCACTTTTTGGCAGAAAAACAAAAGGATAAATAAAAATCAATAAATCATTTCTTCTGTCCGTAGCCCCATTAAAAAGAATCAACTTGGATTAAATAAATTAACTTGGATTTGATTTAAAAATAAAATTTTAAAAATCAAAATTTTTCTTAAAAAAAAAATCAACAAACCGGGTAAACACCTTTTATTTTTAATGAAATCTTACCGAGCTGAGTTCTATAGCATTAGTTGCAACTCAAAACAATTTGTATAATGGATTTGTTTCACGATTGAAAAATAGGAATCAGCTTTCAAGGTTTGTTGCTTGCTAGTAATCCAAGGTAGCCGTTTGTTGCTTTCACCGTGATTTGGCTCTCTGTCATCCTTGTTTGGCTTTAATTCTTCTGTTATCTCAGCTGCTGGATAGGAGGTCAAGCATACTTTTATGGGAGGGTAATGGTTGTGCTGATGCCATGGCCAGACTGGGAGCTTCTCAAAGTGATCCAGTTGATTATCTGGGACACTTATTTGCGTACTATTCTACTTTGATCTTCCTTTCTATCCAATGCACCAAAAGAAGAAGATAAATAAAAAAAGGTTCCATGACATTGAAACAACAGTAGCGAAATGGAGGTAGCAACATGCAGGCATAATTAAGATCGAATTTTTAACGCTTCATCTCCAATTCAAGTGAATCATCCAAATAAACTTTTATTTTGATGGATTTGAACTTGGTCCCTTCTCTTTGGAGGAGAAAGTTGTTAATAACATTAATCCACACCCTGGTCGCAGATTATCTTGGATTTCGACATCCCCTGGAATTACGTTGGATCGTGGAATTAACCGCCAAAAGGGCACGGCGACATCAAGAGTCGCTGACTAGTTGAAGGGTTGGCATTGGAGTTCCTGATAAGAAGGCTTTGACGAGTGTGAGAGCTTGTTTGGGTTTATGCAGTGGCACTTCATGGCCTGCTCCTCTCACCACAACGAAGGTAAGTCCGGCATACTCTTGGGTCCATCCTCCCACCTGTTTGACAAAAAATGCTCCTTAATAAAAGTTTATTGGCAACTTGGAACAAAGTTCGTGAATGCCTCTTAGTTAACGAATTCTCTTGCATGGAATCCCATCAAGTGATTTACCTGTCCATCATCATACCAGGCACCCCAAGGTTTGACAGTAGGAAGTTTCAGAGCATCTATGCTGTAGCGGGTGGATGTAACTGGGATGACGGCATCTGTATCACCACTGTTGCAAAAGGAGGGGGGGAAATTACAACTAGGATTGACACAAAAAAATAAAATTGAACCAGTTTGTTGAACAGGTTAAAACAGTAGCAAGGAAAACAACTGTCAGCACCCTAAGTTGCCATTTTGTTGATCTAGTCATTTTGGCATGCCAAGGACGATAGCAAGAATATATCAGTTAGGAATTTGCTGAGAAATGCTTGAATATATTCTGTTTCATGATATCTCCTGACATGAAGGAGATCATATTGATCTTGTTTGGTCTGAGGTCCTCCAGATATTTCTGTATTAAGGATATGTTTGATAAACTTTTGAAGAGTGGGGTAAAGGATTTTTTAAGGGGAGGGAATGTTGGACTTCCACCTCTTACTTCTGGACTCGCAAATACTCTTGAACACTTCACCCTTGATGATATTTTACACCTGTAATACTTCATCACTAAATCTTACCCTCTTAACATTTCCCCTCTAAATTTTTAACCTTGCACAAAACACAATCTAAAAGGGAAATGCTAGCTACACATAGAACAACACTGCAGCAGTAAATATATAGAATGCTTTCACAGAGATGCCTGAACATCTAAAAGGGAAATGCTAGCTACACATAGAACAACACTGCAGCAGTAAATGTATAGAATGCTTTCACAGAGATACCTGAACACCCACAAATGAAGTCCTGAACGTATGAGCTCTTTATAAATGTCCAGCACTGTCCTAGGAGAATCCTTCCAGTTAATATTTACCACTTCACTGCAAAATAAATAGATGGAATGTTACTAGGGCATGCATTTAGGGTACTTCAATCAAGGTAGTCAAAGTACACAAAATGAGGGAGGGTGAAAGACAATATTAGATAACTCAGTCAAACATCATACAGGAGGTATAATTTACAATTGAAATTTTGATATTATGCAACCTAGAAATAAATAGTTCCAATTTATGCACTTGGTCAGAATGCCAAACTTTCCCAATTAAACAATTTTAATACAAATACTTTTTGTCAACTCTTGTGTGATCAAGCTGTTATGCTGTAAACCAACATCGAATCACAATAAGGATCTATTTATTTTTGGGCTCACATTAATCTACAACTAAACAGGGGTCCAGCTAACCATAACAAAAATGCACATCTGCCTCAGAAATATTACAATTACAATAAAACTAAAAAAGTTAATGCCTGTGAAATTTTGTAAACATGGAAAATACATGTACGCCATATGTTGATAGTTATCACAAACCTACAAAAATCAATGTTAGATGATGTGGGCATGTTGCTCCCCTAATATCTGTGCAAATAAGTAGGGGAATCCAATCCTTGGCCAGAAAAAAATGGCTCTGAAACCAATGTTCTTCCAAGTACAAGCTTAAGATGCCAAGATAAAATCAGAACTAATGCTTTTTCAAAAGTTAATTGAACAGATATACCTGCAGGTCTCCCATCTAGCTGGTGCAAACTCTGGTGAAACATGTAATGCCTTCTGAACTTCAGGTAGATTGAAATATACAGTCGAATGTGTCTCAGTACAGGGATCATACTTCTCACTGACACGACCAACCCTCTATCACAAGACAATAAATTTCATTTAAGCTGTGAGGAAATCATATAAAGGATTAGTTCGTAAAGGAGTCCTATTTAAAAATGGTCTCAAACTTTGATTTCCAATGAGTTTTGTTTACTCTTCATGTGGAAAGGGAAACCAGAATTAATGGAAGTTCTATGATAGATTAATTCAAATTTGAAAAAACAGAACAATATATCAGATACTCAAACCTAACCTGAATGTAAATGTTCCCCAGGTCCTTTAGAAAAGAATATATTTCAGATCCTCATGTTTGTGTTATTAATACATAAACCAAATGCAAAGGAATCTAAGACCAAGAAAATGAGTCCTGTACTTGCATTTATTAGATCAGATGGAGTAGGCATTTAGTTGACATGTAAAAGTTCATGGAGAAGTCGTGAAACAAGCATGCATTGTGAAATTTGAAGTAAGGACAGAGAAACAGTCGATTTAAACATTTTTAATCTGCCTCGGAATAAAAGCCAGGCAAAATAAGATAATCTAGTGTCAATAAAAAAAGACTAGCTAACGCAGGGAAAGTTTTGATATCTCATGGAATTGTAAATGCATCCATAGACTTGGTGAACTTCTCATTTCCTTGCAAAAATGCTAAAACACATCCTAAAAAAAGTCAAGGGATCGACAAAATGACATAAGATGCACACACTTTTGTAGCACATTCAATAAGTTTTAATACCAACAATATAGGTAAGCAACATCTCTAAGGAATGACAATCAACAAGCTAGATTAAATCTAGCACATTCATTGAAAGGTAAGCTTGTTATGTCCAAGGGCAAATAAATAAAAGTGTTCCCAGAGAATGCAGTATAGCTGAGGATCCAATGAAGTGGATATTATATACATACTGCAAAAACCTCCCCTGAAAGAGAAAAGAGTGGAGAAAAAATCAGAATCCCATGTTTGTGGATTCATCAACTATTCCCTGCCAAAAGCTCATTCATCAAATTTGTTGCACACTTAATTTGTAACAAGCTTCTTGGGGAAAATTAATCCCCCAAGTCTAGGCCCCACCCCTCCACTACAAACACCGCTGATATCAGCACCCGCATTCATCCACATGCACACTTGCACAAATATATAGAGAAGGGGATCAAAAACTTCTCATGAACCAAGGTCTTTGAAAAGAGCCCATTCCAACATTGCAAGAACTGGTTATCTGAGATCAGGAACCAGTAGACAGATTGATATTATCCATACAACGCATTTTAGATGACAAATCACAGGAAGAAGAAAAAAAGATATAGTTAGTAATCAGTTCATAAAGCAGGACTCACATGCTTTCTTTTAGGCAACAAATTAGACTGGCTAACATTAGCAGAGCAGGAAGGAGTGAAGATGCTGTATGGATCAATGTTTCCAAGTTCTTTGGCTGCAATGTCCTCCATCTTATCACAAGCGACTGAGCTATGGATAAATGATTCAAAATCACACAAAAGATTAAGTTTCTTGTATGTTTGGTCAGAAATCAAGCCAGCTGCCCACATAAATTGGAAAAGTCCCAAATGGTCATGATAATCATCAGTCAGTGCATTTCCAACCTGTACCAGACGTTAAACTTGCTCTTTTAATTATTTCAAATGGTGCAAAATGACCAAAAATCTTGGTTATTACATGAATAGTTGTTTGGATGTACCATATAACTCCTCAGATTAATTTTCTCATCCTTTGTCACTTGGTTGTACCGTACAATGGCTTGACTCAGCTGAGGAACATAATGCCCTGGAACACAAATTAAAAATTAGAACCGCAATTCAGCACATACAAGCATCACAAATCAGAAGAATAGCTAAGTTCATTTAATAAACACGTCATCTTGTCAAATAAAGAAAGTGAGAAGACAAAGCTACAACTGTTATTCCTAGTGCATTTTAACTTTTTTGTTTAACCGATAACTTTCCACAAGGTGAATATCTTAGGCCACCAAAACAAATTGCAAATCAACAGATTTGTGAGTTCAAGAGGTCTACCTAAAAGCCATTCCAAAGAAGGTGGTAAAACTCAAGTAAGGCATCTGTACTCTGTAGTTCCTCTACATAGTAGCACAGTGCAGGTTGGTTGACAACATTCAAATAAAATTAGTCTGGCAACGACTGAAAAGATTCTCTTTCATCTACTATGGCCCCTCCGAGTTTTAATTACAGTGACCAGAAACCTCACCCTTAACTTTAAGGCTATGCCATCCTAAGGTGGCTTCTAAATGGAAAGCATTCTATGCTTGTTACTCATCAAATACTTCTATTCAGAAACTTTTCCGGACAAATACTGACGAAAACTTTAGCCAAGAACAGAAGGTAAAGAAAAAGGGCCCACATATCAGGTGGCTAGAAAAATGAAGCTAGGGTAAACAGTTCATTCCATCTATGTCATCCATCAAAAACTGAAGTTCGGTACAAAATTTAAAAAGAAAAGGAAATTGAAATCAAACACTACCTGCATAGCTCTCCCCTGTAATGTAGAAGTCCCTTCCTTTGTATTGGGGGAAGCGTTCAAACCAATTCAGCAAGAAAGCTAGTGAGTCCGCAGCTGCAGATTGAAGTGTGGAAAGGTGTAAATACACAAGCTAGTAACAACGAGAAGAGCCCCAACAAAGAAGTATGAGACAAGAATGGTTGAACTAGTACCGGTCTTTTTATCACCATTGTTCAACAGATCAGAAGAAGTGTTTGAATATGAATATCCAACTCCAGCCGGGGAATCAAGAAACAGAATATTGGCCACTGCAAATTGGTATAAGTACTTAAACAAGATTGAATCGATGTAATTATAAGAAATTATTGCGGTTTCGCATTCTTGAAATCTAAAGCAAGATATCGTGCAATTACTCCCAGGTGATCAACAGTAGTAAATAAGTTGCAACATCCATTTTTAGATATTATTATGATCCTAATAGCCATCACATTATCAGTTGTAGGAAATAAACATATGTTAGAGGTAAAATGAGGCACAAAAATGTCGGGGGGTCTCCAAGGATAGGTATGCGGGTAGCTTAAAAAGCAGCTGATAGAATTCAATATGTGTTTCGAAATACAAATATGATGATATAGTTCAGATTTTAAGCAAAAATAACTAATTGAATGATGAGTCAATGATGCAATAATTCTAATTTTTCAGTGACAGCACATGGTTCCACGGCTCATGGATTCATCCAACTGATTGTTCATTAATTGTTCTTTATAGCAATAAGCTTTACAACAATTGCTTTGACGGGCAACTCTAGTATATAATTTTATTTTATTTTTTTAATAATTAAATAATTGTATTACCTTGATTCCAAGAATAAGGATTCAAGTAAAGGGTCTTTCCATCTGGCTTAATATGAAATGGTCCTATTTCCTCTGCCATTCCATAAGCAATGGAGGAACATCCAGGTCCTGCAAGAACAAATCTCCAGTAAGAAACCAATTCAAGAAATTGTATTCTATTAGAGATTATCAATTAATGAACAAACTATCAACTTTCAATGGCCCGAAAACAAAGAAAGATTAATCTAAGGAAAAAAAAACTCAGTCAAATATCTAATTCAGAAAACAAAGATGGGAGAATATCAAAAAGTAGGGGCTAATACAGTAACAATCATAGGTGACAAAGAATATAATCGGTTGTATATCTAAAGTCAAAGTTGGATTTTTAAACAATTAAGCCACACAACTAATGAATCAGCAAAAGCAAGAGAATATTAACAACTTAGATGCAAAATCAAGACTAACTAGAGTGATATGATAACCACACATGAAGCGAACCAAATAATAAAAGGAAAGGAAAAGGTGTGACACCTCCATTAAGCCGAAGAAGAAGAGGCTTGGATTGAGGATCCTCGACAGCTTCAACAAACCAGTAAAAAAGAGCCCTCCCATATTTTTCGTTGACAGTGACATAGCCAGAGTAGTGAGCAAAATTTACATCGAAGTTCTGGCCAGGCAACTTCAGGACCCTGTCTAGATGTTGCTGGGCAACTGGGTCTCGTAAAGACGAAGCAAAGACACCCAAATAGAGATTGACGAAAATGATGAGAGTAGTTGCTATAGAGAATTCAAAAGAACCAAATGGAAATCTGGGATCGGGCATTTCTTGCTTGGAAAGAAGAACTACCTCCTGCACTGGTTGATGGTATACAAGGAAGAATTAGCAAGCTGGGATGGGTCAATGATGGGTATAGGGGGCCTGGCCCGCCCGTTCTGACACCAGCGCGAGGGAATGCTTGCGCTCGCTTTCTTTTTATTCTTTTTCTCAGAAAGAAATGGTAGGCAGGTACGATGGATGTTTTTATTGCGTTGGTGTGCATTAAACAATCATGTCCTTCTGTTTTCCTCTTTGGAAAGTTGCAATATCAAGGATATTGCCGCCATAGTTGACGAAGCAAAAAGGTGACCCAAGGATATTGTTACCCTCGGCACCATAAATAGATAAATTCAATTAAGTTGAATTCAGCTAAGTTAACATTCGTTAAGAATACAGCATGGAGATGTTGATTATTAAAAAAAAAAATATACAAATTAGTGAAAGTGTTTGTGACAGCGAAACTGGGATTTTCCTTTTCTTTTTAATTTGCGAGTGAAACCAGATGAAGATACGAGTAAGAGTTTAACAAATAAAATCAATCAAGATGAGAAAGTCCATATCCTCCAATTTTATACTTTAACTGCAAAAAAAATTGAGTTAGATTTACAATTTTCATCAATATAATCTTCTTATAGAACATTCATTCTGTATCAAAACAAGAACAGGATTGAATAAATAATTTTTTTATATAATTTAATATTGTTTTTTAACATATTTATTACACTCTTTCTCTATAATAATACTAACTTCGGCATTCAATTCTTCATATGAAGAAGAAGTTACCCAGTAAAACCAAGATGACGAGCAAAGATTCGATCAAATAGTTGATCGGAATCTAAAGGGAGATCCAAGAGCTTTTCTATGATATCCTAGTCACTAGGACATCAGCCACCAAGATTATATCATTATCTTCAATGAAATTTTGCAGGAAATCCCTCTCCTCCAATAAGGGTAGCACAGGAGGAACTTCAAAGTAAATCCTTTAATTTTTTTTTAATTTTTTTTTGTATTTAGATTGCTTCAATGTTTAAATATCAAAAATAAATTTTAAAAAATAAAAAATATTATTTTAGTATAGTTTTAAATCAATAATATTTAAAAAACAATCTTTATTATAATAATAAACAGGATGGAGTTATCTTTGTTTGAAAAATTGTTTGAAACTGTACAAATGGAGAATTTTAAAAAACAATTATTATTATAATAATAAACGGGCTCATTCATTTATGCTAAGAAAAACAACAAAGACGGAAAATTAAGAAAATTAGTTAATGGAGTTATATTTGTTCAGATTGTGCAAGTGCAGAATTGAAGATGAACTTAAGGACAACTTGCGTATGGAAAATCTACTTTGAGCGACGAAAATCTTCAAGGTCAAAACGAAAGAGAGGTTTTAACACACAAATCCATCGAACCTTGAGAAAAATGAGAGGATTTCACTCTATGACGCCATACTTCTTCAGAATTTCTTGCCTCCAAAAAATAATTTTAATATCAACATATCAAACAATTTAAAATAATAAAAAAATTAATTTTAAATAAAAAATTAAAGTTTAGAAACTATAATTTTAATTAGCATTTTAAGCTGCAAATATTTATAATAAATTCCTTGAGATGTTAGAGATAATTAAATTTGATTAATATATATATATATAAAGAGATAAAAACATGTTTTTGTTAAAATAAACTTTCTTTATTCTTTTTGGCACTTTTTGGCAGAAAAACAAAAAGATAAATAAAAATAAAAAATTTTAAAAATAAATTTTTTTCTTAAAAAAAAAAATTCAACAAACTTTGAACGGGTAAACACCTTTTATTTTTAATGAAATCTTACGAGCTGAGTTCTATAGCATTAGCTGCAACTCATAGCAATTTGTATAATGGATCTGTTTCACGATTGAAAAATAGGAATCAGCTTTCAAGGTTTGTTGCTTGCTAGTAATCCAAGGTAGCCGTTTGTTGCTTTCACCGTGATTTGGCTCTCTGTCATCCTTGTTTGGCTTTAATTCTTCTGTTATCTCAGCTGCTGGATAGGAGGTCAAGCATACTTTTATGGGAGGGTAATGGTTGTGCTGACGCCATGGCCAGATTGGGAGCTTCTCAGAGTGACCCGGTTGATTATCTGGGACACGTATTTGCATACTATTCTACTTTGATCTTCCTTTCTATCCAATGCACCAAAAGAAGAAGATAAATAAAAAAAGGTTCCATGACATTGAAACAACAGTAGCGAAATGGAGGTAGCAACATGCAGGCATAATTAAGATCGAATTTTTAACGCTTCATCTCCAATTCAAGTGAATCATCCAAATAAACTTTTATTTTGATGGATTTGAACTTGGTCCCTTCTCTTTGGAGGAGAAAGTTGTTAATAACATTAATCCACACCCTGGTCGCAGATTATCTTGGATTTCGACATCCCCTGGAATTACGTTGGATCGTGGAATTAACCGCCAAAAGGGCACGGCGACATCAAGAGTCGCTGACTAGTTGAAGGGTTGGCATTGGAGTTCCTGATAAGAAGGCTTTGACGAGTGTGAGAGCTTGTTTGGGTTTATGCAGTGGCACTTCATGGCCTGCTCCTCTCACCACAACGAAGGTAAGTCCGGCATACTCTTGGGTCCATCCTCCCACCTGTTTGACAAAAAATGCTCCTTAATAAAAGTTTATTGGCAACTTGGAACAAAGTTCGTGAATGCCTCTTAGTTAACGAATTCTCTTGCATGGAATCCCATCAAGTGATTTACCTGTCCATCATCATACCAGGCACCCCAAGGTTTGACAGTAGGAAGTTTCAGAGCATCTATGCTGTAGCGGGTGGATGTAACTGGGATGACGGCATCTGTATCACCACTGTTGCAAAAGGAGGGGGGGAAATTACAACTAGGATTGACACAAAAAAATAAAATTGAACCAGTTTGTTGAACAGGTTAAAACAGTAGCAAGGAAAACAACTGTCAGCACCCTAAGTTGCCATTTTGTTGATCTAGTCATTTTGGCATGCCAAGGACGATAGCAAGAATATATCAGTTAGGAATTTGCTGAGAAATGCTTGAATATATTCTGTTTCATGATATCTCCTGACATGAAGGAGATCATATTGATCTTGTTTGGTCTGAGGTCCTCCAGATATTTCTGTATTAAGGATATGTTTGATAAACTTTTGAAGAGTGGGGTAAAGGATTTTTTAAGGGGAGGGAATGTTGGACTTCCACCTCTTACTTCTGGACTCGCAAATACTCTTGAACACTTCACCCTTGATGATATTTTACACCTGTAATACTTCATCACTAAATCTTACCCTCTTAACATTTCCCCTCTAAATTTTTAACCTTGCACAAAACACAATCTAAAAGGGAAATGCTAGCTACACATAGAACAACACTGCAGCAGTAAATATATAGAATGCTTTCACAGAGATGCCTGAACATCTAAAAGGGAAATGCTAGCTACACATAGAACAACACTGCAGCAGTAAATGTATAGAATGCTTTCACAGAGATACCTGAACACCCACAAATGAAGTCCTGAACGTATGAGCTCTTTATAAATGTCCAGCACTGTCCTAGGAGAATCCTTCCAGTTAATATTTACCACTTCACTGCAAAATAAATAGATGGAATGTTACTAGGGCATGCATTTAGGGTACTTCAATCAAGGTAGTCAAAGTACACAAAATGAGGGAGGGTGAAAGACAATATTAGATAACTCAGTCAAACATCATACAGGAGGTATAATTTACAATTGAAATTTTGATATTATGCAACCTAGAAATAAATAGTTCCAATTTATGCACTTGGTCAGAATGCCAAACTTTCCCAATTAAACAATTTTAATACAAATACTTTTTGTCAACTCTTGTGTGATCAAGCTGTTATGCTGTAAACCAACATCGAATCACAATAAGGATCTATTTATTTTTGGGCTCACATTAATCTACAACTAAACAGGGGTCCAGCTAACCATAACAAAAATGCACATCTGCCTCAGAAATATTACAATTACAATAAAACTAAAAAAGTTAATGCCTGTGAAATTTTGTAAACATGGAAAATACATGTACGCCATATGTTGATAGTTATCACAAACCTACAAAAATCAATGTTAGATGATGTGGGCATGTTGCTCCCCTAATATCTGTGCAAATAAGTAGGGGAATCCAATCCTTGGCCAGAAAATAATGGCTCTGAAACCAATGTTCTTCCAAGTACAAGCTTAAGATGCCAAGATAAAATCAGAACTAATGCTTTTTCAAAAGTTAATTGAACAGATATACCTGCAGGTCTCCCATCTAGCTGGTGCAAACTCTGGTGAAACATGTAATGCCTTCTGAACTTCAGGTAGATTGAAATATACAGTCGAATGTGTCTCAGTACAGGGATCATACTTCTCACTGACACGACCAACCCTCTATCACAAGACAATAAATTTCATTTAAGCTGTGAGGAAATCATATAAAGGATTAGTTCGTAAAGGAGTCCTATTTAAAAATGGTCTCAAACTTTGATTTCCAATGAGTTTTGTTTACTCTTCATGTGGAAAGGGAAACCAGAATTAATGGAAGTTCTATGATAGATTAATTCAAATTTGAAAAAACAGAACAATATATCAGATACTCAAACCTAACCTGAATGTAAATGTTCCCCAGGTCCTTTAGAAAAGAATATATTTCAGATCCTCATGTTTGTGTTATTAATACATAAACCAAATGCAAAGGAATCTAAGACCAAGAAAATGAGTCCTGTACTTGCATTTATTAGATCAGATGGAGTAGGCATTTAGTTGACATGTAAAAGTTCATGGAGAAGTCGTGAAACAAGCATGCATTGTGAAATTTGAAGTAAGGACAGAGAAACAGTCGATTTAAACATTTTTAATCTGCCTCGGAATAAAAGCCAGGCAAAATAAGATAATCTAGTGAAAATAAAAAAAGACTAGCTAACGCAGGGAAAGTTTTGATATCTCATGGAATTGTAAATGCATCCATAGACTTGGTGAACTTCTCATTTCCTTGCAAAAATGCTAAAACACATCCTAAAAAAAGTCAAGGGATCGACAAAATGACATAAGATGCACACACTTTTGTAGCACATTCAATAAGTTTTAATACCAACAATATAGGTAAGCAACATCTCTAAGGAATGACAATCAACAAGCTAGATTAAATCTAGCACATTCATTGAAAGGTAAGCTTGTTATGTCCAAGGGCAAATAAATAAAAGTGTTCCCAGAGAATGCAGTATAGCTGAGGATCCAATGAAGTGGATATTATATACATACTGCAAAAACCTCCCCTGAAAGAGAAAAGAGTGGAGAAAAAATCAGAATCCCATGTTTGTGGATTCATCAACTATTCCCTGCCAAAAGCTCATTCATCAAATTTGTTGCACACTTAATTTGTAACAAGCTTCTTGGGGAAAATTAATCCCCCAAGTCTAGGCCCCACCCCTCCACTACAAACACCGCTGATATCAGCACCCGCATTCATCCACATGCACACTTGCACAAATATATAGAGAAGGGGATCAAAAACTTCTCATGAACCAAGGTCTTTGAAAAGAGCCCATTCCAACATTGCAAGAACTGGTTATCTGAGATCAGGAACCAGTAGACAGATTGATATTATCCATACAACGCATTTTAGATGACAAATCACAGGAAGAAGAAAAAAAGATATAGTTAGTAATCAGTTCATAAAGCAGGACTCACATGCTTTCTTTTAGGCAACAAATTAGACTGGCTAACATTAGCAGAGCAGGAAGGAGTGAAGATGCTGTATGGATCAATGTTTCCAAGTTCTTTGGCTGCAATGTCCTCCATCTTATCACAAGCGACTGAGCTATGGATAAATGATTCAAAATCACACAAAAGATTAAGTTTCTTGTATGTTTGGTCAGAAATCAAGCCAGCTGCCCACATAAATTGGAAAAGTCCCAAATGGTCATGATAATCATCAGTCAGTGCATTTCCAACCTGTACCAGACGTTAAACTTGCTCTTTTAATTATTTCAAATGGTGCAAAATGACCAAAAATCTTGGTTATTACATGAATAGTTGTTTGGATGTACCATATAACTCCTCAGATTAATTTTCTCATCCTTTGTCACTTGGTTGTACCGTACAATGGCTTGACTCAGCTGAGGAACATAATGCCCTGGAACACAAATTAAAAATTAGAACCGCAATTCAGCACATACAAGCATCACAAATCAGAAGAATAGCTAAGTTCATTTAATAAACACGTCATCTTGTCAAATAAAGAAAGTGAGAAGACAAAGCTACAACTGTTATTCCTAGTGCATTTTAACTTTTTTGTTTAACCGATAACTTTCCACAAGGTGAATATCTTAGGCCACCAAAACAAATTGCAAATCAACAGATTTGTGAGTTCAAGAGGTCTACCTAAAAGCCATTCCAAAGAAGGTGGTAAAACTCAAGTAAGGCATCTGTACTCTGTAGTTCCTCTACATAGTAGCACAGTGCAGGTTGGTTGACAACATTCAAATAAAATTAGTCTGGCAACGACTGAAAAGATTCTCTTTCATCTACTATGGCCCCTCCGAGTTTTAATTACAGTGACCAGAAACCTCACCCTTAACTTTAAGGCTATGCCATCCCAAGGTGGCTTCTAAATGGAAAGCATTCTATGCTTGTTACTCATCAAATACTTCTATTCAGAAACTTTTCCGGACAAATACTGACGAAAACTTTAGCCAAGAACAGAAGGTAAAGAAAAAGGGCCCACATATCAGGTGGCTAGAAAAATGAAGCTAGGGTAAACAGTTCATTCCATCTATGTCATCCATCAAAAACTGAAGTTCGGTACAAAATTTAAAAAGAAAAGGAAATTGAAATCAAACACTACCTGCATAGCTCTCCCCTGTAATGTAGAAGTCCCTTCCTTTGTATTGGGGGAAGCGTTCAAACCAATTCAGCAAGAAAGCTAGTGAGTCCGCAGCTGCAGATTGAAGTGTGGAAAGGTGTAAATACACAAGCTAGTAACAACGAGAAGAGCCCCAACAAAGAAGTATGAGACAAGAATGGTTGAACTAGTACCGGTCTTTTTATCACCATTGTTCAACAGATCAGAAGAAGTGTTTGAATATGAATATCCAACTCCAGCCGGGGAATCAAGAAACAAAATATTGGCCACTGCAAATTGGTATAAGTACTTAAACAAGATTGAATCGATGTAATTATAAGAAATTATTGCGGTTTCGCATTCTTGAAATCTAAAGCAAGATATCGTGCAATTACTCCCAGGTGATCAACAGTAGTAAATAAGTTGCAACATCCATTTTTAGATATTATTATGATCCTAATAGCCATCACATTATCAGTTGTAGGAAATAAACATATGTTAGAGGTAAAATGAGGCACAAAAATGTCGGGGGGTCTCCAAGGATAGGTATGCGGGTAGCTTAAAAAGCAGCTGATAGAATTCAATATGTGTTTCGAAATACAAATATGATGATATAGTTCAGATTTTAAGCAAAAATAACTAATTGAATGATGAGTCAATGATGCAATAATTCTAATTTTTCAGTGACAGCACATGGTTCCACGGCTCATGGATTCATCCAACTGATTGTTCATTAATTGTTCTTTATAGCAATAAGCTTTACAACAATTGCTTTGACGGGCAACTCTAGTATATAATTTTATTTTATTTTTTTAATAATTAAATAATTGTATTACCTTGATTCCAAGAATAAGGATTCAAGTAAAGGGTCTTTCCATCTGGCTTAATATGAAATGGTCCTATTTCCTCTGCCATTCCATAAGCAATGGAGGAACATCCAGGTCCTGCAAGAACAAATCTCCAGTAAGAAACCAATTCAAGAAATTGTATTCTATTAGAGATTATCAATTAATGAACAAACTATCAACTTTCAATGGCCCGAAAACAAAGAAAGATTAATCTAAGGAAAAAAAAACTCAGTCAAATATCTAATTCAGAAAACAAAGATGGGAGAATATCAAAAAGTAGGGGCTAATACAGTAACAATCATAGGTGACAAAGAATATAATCGGTTGTATATCTAAAGTCAAAGTTGGATTTTTAAACAATTAAGCCACACAACTAATGAATCAGCAAAAGCAAGAGAATATTAACAACTTAGATGCAAAATCAAGACTAACTAGAGTGATATGATAACCACACATGAAGCGAACCAAA
>NW_011499850.1:3371930-3479115 GCF_000495115.2 Populus euphratica
ACTCTTTCTCTATAATAATACTAACTTCGGCATTCAATTCTTCATATGAAGAAGAAGTTACCCAGTAAAACCAAGATGACGAGCAAAGATTCGATCAAATAGTTGATCGGAATCTAAAGGGAGATCCAAGAGCTTTTCTATGATATCCTAGTCACTAGGACATCAGCCACCAAGATTATATCATTATCTTCAATGAAATTTTGCAGGAAATCCCTCTCCTCCAATAAGGGTAGCACAGGAGGAACTTCAAAGTAAATCCTTTAATTTTTTTATTTTTTTTGTATTTAGATTGCTTCAATGTTTAAATATCAAAAATAAATTTTAAAAAATAAAAAATATTATTTTAGTATAGTTTTAAATCAATAATATTTAAAAAACAATCTTTATTATAATAATAAACAGGATGGAGTTATCTTTGTTTGAAAAATTGTTTGAAACTGTACAAATGGAGAATTTTAAAAAACAATTATTATTATAATAATAAACGGGCTCATTCATTTATGCTAAGAAAAACAACAAAGACGGAAAATTAAGAAAATTAGTTAATGGAGTTATATTTGTTCAGATTGTGCAAGTGCAGAATTGAAGATGAACTTAAGGACAACTTGCGTATGGAAAATCTACTTTGAGCGACGAAAATCTTCAAGGTCAAAACGAAAGAGAGGTTTTAACACACAAATCCATCGAACCTTGAGAAAAATGAGAGGATTTCACTCTATGACGCCATACTTCTTCAGAATTTCTTGCCTCCACGTTAAAAACGAGATTAATGAAACAAATTGTTCAAAGACTAGAGGGGATTTTGGACGTAATAGCAAATAATAAAACAATTAGTCCCTTTAGTATTTTGCAAGATAAATTAAGTAGTCCCTCTAATTTTAAAAATAATTAATTATTTTTTTTAATTAATATAGATATTGAATTAGTTTGCTTGCGTATATTTCTATTAATTTTATAAACTCTAAAATTAACGATTAAATAAATTTTCAATAATTCTAAGATTTGTAAAATTTAAATTAATAAATTTCAAGAGCAAATCTAAAACATAATCATTTAAATTTTATTTTTAAAATTAAAATAATTAATTATTTACTTAACTAGCATTGATCATGTTTAATTTAATGTTTTTTTCAAGAAGATGTTCTTTTTGCCATCATTATTTCCGTGTTATATATCTTCTTTGTTCTATCTCTTAAAAAAACATATATAAAAATTTGGGAAAATACATGAAGTTGGTGAAAAGAATCAAAGTACAGGTAGATTTAAAAATATAAGGAACTAATTAATTATTATTGAATTTAAAAGGATTATTTAATTTGCTCGGAGAAAAATGCGCCGCTCACCGTCCGCGAGGAACATACGTACAAACTGCTAAAAGATATTTAGAACAAAAAGCTTATGAGCTAAAGATCAACCATGCACGTGGCCACCTCTTGCTAACGCGACGACAATTTGCAAGTCCACAACGGCAATAAAGTCAATTTTATTTTGATTTTTTTATATAAATCCATCCTGGAATTTCGTTGCACTACAAGAACGAGTAACAGATGTATCAAATGATGATGATTAGGGCTAACAGCACCTTAATGATGATGATTTGGGCTAACAACACCTTGATTAGCTTAGGCAAAGCAGCATCACCAAAAGATTAGGCTCACAAAACAATCAACAATTTGAATTGGATGACATAAAAACAAGATCATAACGAGAGAAGTTCCTCGAGATTCTTGAAGTGGAACTTAGTTGATCAATTTTAGAAAATACTTGACCTTTTTTAGTATCACGACAAAAACTAACGTGCCAAAAATATCAAAATTCAGCTGCTCCGACAAAAACCTTAGAAAATATCTTAACTTACGTGGGAATTGTTAGACATGACTAGCAAACAAGTGTCACTTCTACGTAACGGGGAAATATTGTTAGTTTGAAGGTTGTTTTTTAATTGATTTTAGTTTGGAAATTTATTAGAATAATATTTATGTATTTATATGAAAAATATGCTTGGAAGTAGAGGCGGAACCAGAAAATAAAATTAAAAAGGGTTAAGATGTTAGTTGTTTTATTATTTAGATTAAAAATATAAATATTATTAAGAGAAGGGCTGGAAAAAAATTTATATAATTTTTTACTGTTTATCCTATGGTGTTTTTAATACATGATCATGGAATTTGATAGCATGGACTAACAACGAGCTTACTTAGCTCCTGCAAGAGTCAATTTACAACCAATAAAATTATGCTCGTGTGTGCTAGCATAATTATATCGTGTAAGATACGGGATTCAATCCAAGAAAAATAAGTATGAAATAAGGATTCAAAATTCAAAATTCAAAATTCAAAATAATTTTACATAATTAAATACGCCAAACAAGCTATTAATTAAGGAAACTCAATTGAGACCCTCCAACAAATATATTAAAGTTGACCAAAAAAAAGAAGAAGAAGAAGTAGAAGTAAGCTGCACAGAATTAATTAGTCAATTGAGGGGGCAAGTCAGTATAAGTTATTTATCTTTTATTGCAGTTCTATTGTGTTTTTAAATTTTATTTTAATTTTAAATTAATATTTTTTGATATTTTAAAATTGTTTTGATATATTAATATCAAAAATAAATTCTTCAAAATATAAAATATTATTTTAATAGATTTAAAATAATACTTTGAAAAAATACATTTTATAAACATTCCAGTGGATCCAGGAAACGGTGATTTACCCTTTGTGGACGATTTCTTGCAGCGTATAAAATAATAAGTGGCAGCCCAATTCGGTGTCCAATATCCAATCATTTCTTCTCCTTTCTCAAGGGAAACAGCTCAGCTCAGCTCAGCTCAGCTCAGCTCAGCACAGGCCTCATATCACTTCCTTGAAACCTCACCGACCGATCTCACATACCGATTCGTGATTCTGATAACTAACTTGATTTGATATATTGATTTGTGATTTGCATGATTTGGAGTATAGGTTAGGTAATAAGCCTAAGTTAAAAAAAAAAATTACTTAATCTATTGCCATTAATATTTTTTTATTTTTTAAAAATTATTTTTAAAATTAGCATATTAAAATGATTTGAAAATATTAAAAACATATTAATTCAAAATAAAAAATAAAAATTTTTAAATTTTTTCAAAAATACTTTTCAAACATAATATCAAACACCTTCTAGCATCACAACCCATTTAGCATACCCTTTGAAATTTCGGGTTGATTCACAACCCATTTAGCATAAAAAACCCAGTCACAATCTGACAAGTGTTTTTTTCTAAAATGATATTGTTATTTTATAAAATAAAAAAATTAAATTAATCTAAATAAAGTTACTTAGCCCCTAACACCGAATTTGTCCTAACTCCGTGCAGAGTACACTTGATGCACCGTCATGTTGATGTTAATTAATAGAATGAGGGCCCCATGGGCGGAGCGTGTTGCAATTCGTACCCTCCATTTCTCGAACACTTGTCCAGTTTTATAACCTCAAATTACTCATGTGATAAATCACTTTCACAGACCTTTTTCAGCATAAGACGGTGAAACTTTTCCTCTTTTTTTTTTTAATTAAAAAAAGACAACATGATAACCCTAGTGAAGCTAGTGAAACCCTACAAGACATCAAAGTCCGGCTCTCAATGTTAATAATTATCTTCAACCATATAATATAATTACTTAATCTTCACATGTTTTTTTACCGAACCAAGCACCTAGTCTAGTTAATATAAAATTTAAATTACAACTACGAGGGAAGGGATGTAATTTAAATAATTAAATTTTAAAGTTATTAAAAATTGTATAATTATTAATTTTAAAATTTATAAAATTAATTAAAATATATATAAACTGGTTTAAATATTTATATTAATAATTAAAAAACTTAAATTACTTGTATTTTATTAAGAATTAGGAATTAAAGCCAAATCTCTAGGAAATTATTCATAATCCAGCATAAGATGGTGAAACCTTTCCTATTTTCCTTAAAAAAACAAACAAACAAACAGCATGATAGCCCTTATCGAGTCTAAACCATTTGAAACCCTCTGAAATATCGAGGTACAGCCCTTAATGTCCCTCAATGCTAATAATCATCTTCAACCATATAATATAATTAATTACTTAATCTTCACATGGTTTTTTTTACCAAAACCAAGCACCTAGTCTAGTAAATATAAAACTTAAATTATAATTACGAGGAGTGAATGTAATTTAATTATTCAAGTTTTATATTTACTTTTTTAAAAATATCAATTTAAATCCTATAAATTTTAAAATCATTAAAAATTTATATAATTATTAATTTTTGAATTAATAAAATTAATTAAGATATACGTAAGTTAGTCTAAATACCTATATTAATAATAATAAAAACTTAAATTATTAGTATTTTATTTAGAATTATAAATTAAAACCAAATCTCTAGAAAATTATTCATAATTCAGCATAAGATGGTGAAACCTTTCCTCTTTTTCTTTAAAAACAAACAACATGATAGCCCTTGTGTAGTGGAAACTATTTGAAACCCTCTGAAATATCGAGGTACAGCCCTCAATGTTAATAATCATCCTCAACCATATAATATAATTAATTACTTGATCTTCACATGGTTTTTTTTTTACCAAAACCAAGCACCTAGTCTAGTCAATGACTCAATAATAATCAGCTCGTCACGTTTGTAGCTTTTCATTTCCACAAGGAATATTATTGAACAGAAAGGATTTGGCAGCCCTGTCCTCGTCATCTTGAAAGTGATGTGAAATTTTGAGCTGGGATTGGATGGTGCCGTCTGTAAATGCTCCAATCTTTAGTTCTAACGTTAATTACTCATTTAATACTCTTCAACATGTAATTAATTTCAACAAATATTATTATTTCTCTTTCGATCTCGCTTTGAAAAACAAATATATATATATATACACTCACCTTTTCTTTTCTCGCTTTGAAAAACAAATATATATATACACACACACCTTTTCTATTATTTCTCCACTCCCAAGATTTTTAGTTTAATTCAACATCACTGATTCCTTTTTATTTTTAAATGATGAATTTGATTAATCTTTTAAATTCTATAGTTTCATGTGAGTATTTAATGGAATTTGTTAATGCATTTAGATGGAGAGACGACATAAGGGTAGAATTGAAAACCTCAAATAATGTAAGGGTAGAATTGATGGATGCTATAATAAAAACAAGAAGATTTTCTCTTAGGCAATCCCGAAAGAACAGACGACAATTTTTGCACAAGTCGACATTTATTTCACATGAAAGCACACTGCAAACTTTCCACAGAGAAATTGCCAGGAAATAGCCATGTTCGCCCTGGCTAGTCATGTTCTTGCTGGCAAGGAAACATGAATATGAACAAGATCATGTCTTAATCTTAGCCTCCAAATTGGACTTCAAACCTGGTTGTTGCATGCTCGCCAAGGCGGATTCCATTTTGCCTGCTCTGCAGTCTGCATTAATTCTCTCCCAGTGTTTTACCATGCAGTTTCCTAAGGTCTCTTCATTGGTTGCTTCAGAGGAGACCCAGTGTGACAATCAATTTAGTTGATTCGATGACAACTTCGGTGATCTTTAAAAATAAAAATAAAAAATGACGAAGAAATTGAGAAAATAAATAAATAAAGAAAGCACCAGCTTGACTGTTTTTACATTGAAGTTGGTGTGATGCACCCATTTCTTTTATTTTTTTAAAAAAAATTAAATTTAATAAAGAATAAAGAATAAAAAGATCTTATATAATTTGGATTTTTTTCAAAATAAATAAAAAATCCTACGTGAAACAAAAATAAGCTAATGAAGTTCAATATACAATTAAATAAATGTTAAATAATAAAATTAAAAAAATATAAATTTTAAAAACAAAATAAACAAGCAAATCTAGTTGAATGTTCTAAACTAGAGATAATATTTCAATCTTGCAAACTGTTAAATCCTATTCTCCGGTTCAATTAAGAATTTTAATTTTTAAATATTTTAATATTAATAAATAAATAAATAAAAATATCATCTTAAAGCTAAATGAGAGTGTTGTTTTGAAAATTTGAATGGCTGGGCATTAAAAATGAGGAGGAGAGAAAGGGAAAAAAAAAAAAAAGTTTATTAACACTAAACTAAAAAATTAAAAAATTATTGACCACACATGCTACCCGGTCATTGAGAGGACACCAAAATAATTCTAATGTTGCCCTAGAATCCTGCATTTAACTTTTGAGTGATGTTGCATGCATTATTCGGTGTGCTTACACTAGCAACGCACATGTAAGCCACTTTTATTTTTAATAGTATTTATATTTACTGAGTTACTAACTATTTGAAGTAAATTTGATAATAATAAAAAAAAAAACTATAATGAAAAGAAAAAAAACCTGAGCAAATACAAGTGAAGGAAACTTTAATTTTAAGGATATTAAAGTTATTTATGTGTGTTTTAAAAAGAAAAGAAATACAAAAAAAGTTTCGAACATCAATTTTAAAATATTTGATTTTATAAGTAATTTAGTTATTTTTTATGCAATTAAAATATAAAAACATGATACTTTTTCTAAACAATATGATAATAACAAAAAAATCTTATAAAAAAGATTTTATTATCTCTTATACCAAGTTATTTTAGCTATGCCACTAAAATGTAAAACAATCAAGATATTTATAAATAATAATAAATGGATCTTATAGAAAAGATTTTATTATTCCTAATTGTTATTTTATTTTATCAAGAAGGATAAAATAGTCAAGATGAAACTACCCCAGAATGAATTAGCCCCATAGTGTTTGCTAATGTCTTTTAGGTTTATTTTTTTTAATTAAAAAAAAAAAAAAGAAGAAGGAGAAGAAAAAGAAAGGCAAAGGCAGTTTTTAGATAGCTTAAAGAGGACATCAATGCAATTTGATAAACAACTCGGGGCCAAGTTAATCATTATATAAAAAACTGTCCAATCACAACTCATTAATTACTGAAACAACACACAAAAAATTAATTAATTAATAACCCTATAAAAATAATCACAATTAATTAACTAATCAATATATAAATGTAAATAATACTCCTACTAATGCTCTAATCTGCAATACCTAGTGATATAAAGCTGCTTGCTTTTCTCTTCTCCCCCGACTTATTGCAGAGAGAGACAAGGACAGAGAGATAGAGAGAGAGCATAGCTCTCCTGCTACCCTCTTGGTTTGCTTCTTGCAGAAGGTTCTCTTCGATATTTTTATTATCCTCATCACAAGCTTCTCTCGCTACTATATAATATATATAAAAGAAAAAAAAAATACCAAAACATTCGTAGAGAGAGAAAAATTAAAAACAAATATTACTAAAATCTAAGAGGTTTCGTGGAGAGAACCGTTGTGTTTGTAGAGAGAGAGAGAGAGTCTGAAATTCCTCTTTAATCTCCTCACGTAATCACTTTCTGCTGCCTTTAATCCTCTACTTCAAACTTCTCTCTTCAGTCTACGTTAACCAAGAAAGTGTCATTTGATTTTCTCTGTTATTTTGCTGTCATTTCTTGTGTTTTTTTGGTATTGTGAGAGCAGGATTCTGGTTTTTTCTTTGGGTTTATTTGGATTTATTTGGATTTGGGCTAATTTGGGAGATTTTGATGATGGGTCGCTGATGATTTAGGGTTCTGTTGGAGTAATCATTGGTTGGTCTGTTGTGATTTTGTTTGTTTAGAGGGATTTTGAGGTGGGCTGTTGCTGATTTGGGTTTTTGTGGTGGATTTGAGCGTAAAGGTTGGAGCTTTTTTTTTTTTGGTTGTTTTGGATAAAGTCTCTGGTGCGTGTGGGTTCATGGTCGGTTGATAAAAATTGGTGCTTTGTTGATTCAATCTTTGGTTTTTACGGTATGTTTGCGGGTCTTGCAGATTTCAGTGGTGGACTTGGTGATAAGGAAGGGCTAAAGCTCTAAAAACTGTTAATTTCCCATTTGGTTCCAAGGGATTGAATTGAATCGTTTCTGCGCAATCGGACTGGTTTTGGGGATTTTTTTATTTAAATTATCTCTCAGTGTTGGTGTTTCTTGTTGGATTTTATTTTCAAGGCTGATAATTCTGCTTTAAAGATAAGATGAGTTCAAGCATCACAGAAGGTGTGGTAAATCAGGCCAAGCTTGTAGTTCATCTAGCAGAAAATGGTCATTCATTTCTACTTGATTGCGATGAAACAACGCCTGTGGAAGCTGTTATGCGGCGTATTCAATCAGTTTCTGGGATTAACTTCAACGACCAGCTTGTTCTGTGTTTGGAGAAGAAACTTGAACCTCAGCGGTCGCTTTCTGCTTATAAGCTTCCATCTAGTGATGGAGAAGTGTTTGTATACAACAGAGCAAGGATGCAAACCAATCCCCTCCCCCCTGCACTCGAACAAATTGATGTCCTTGAAATTGCAGATCCTCCACCGCCAGCTTCTTCACATAACCCCCATCCTTTAGATGATGCTTCAGACCCAGCTCTGAAAGCTTTGCCATCTTATGAAAGACAGTTTAGGTACCATTACCGTAGAGGTCAAGCAATGTATAGGAGAACCCAAGTAAAGCATGAGCATTGCCAGAGGTTATTGAGCGAGCATAAGGTTCAGGAGAGGGCAATGGAGGTTGCTAGGATTAATGTGCAACAGTTCTATAGAGCAATTCTTCAGAATTACTCAGAGTTCATGAAGCGTTATGCACAACAACACAGGATACATTTAGATCTTTTAACGAATTTTGAGAGAGATTTAGAGAAACTGAGGTCGACCGAGCTTCATCCATCTTTGCAGTCTGATTCACGCAAATGCTTAGTGGATTTTGTGAAGGAAGATAACTTGAGGAAGGCCGTGGAGAATTGTAGCAATTCACATAGGCAGTTTGAGAAGAAGGTATTGGAGTTCAAGCAAAAATTTAGTGATGCAAAGCGCAAAGTGGAAGAACTATTTTCTTGCGGAGCAGCATCTTCTATTAGGAATCTAGATCTTACCATCAAGGAGCATCAGCGATTCATCAATGAACAGAAGAGCATAATGCAGTCTTTGAGGTTTGTTGATTTCGTTTTCAATCATTTGAACTGCCTTCCTATTTACAGTTATTCTGTATGATTTTTGAGCTTGTTAGATTTTTCTTGATTGATTTAGTATGTTGATTCTTATAAAGCATTGCTGTGATAATACATCTTATCACTTTCAAGTATTGAGCTTATAGCTTTTCCTATAATTTTTATAATACAGCTGGGTCATTGTTATGCCAAACTTATATAATTGTTGCTCTGAGGGTTTTTTTTTTCATTTGGTAAGCGTAGAGGAACGAATGGTGTAATGGCTGCTCAGTGGTGGTTGCATTTGATATGACTCACTAGTCTGTCTTTTTTATAGATAATATTACCTGTCACACCCCCCACCCTTTTCTTATGTAGGCTGTCATTTAGATCATCAGACTCATCTCTCGTAGTCCCTCTACAGCATCCAGGGAATTTATTTGTTTTTCCATTTGATGCATGTGCTGTTGAATATTTTGTTAAAGACGACCTATGACAATATTGTTATTATCTTAAGGGACCTTGAGAGTAGAAGTACAAAATTATGCTTTGGCTCAATGCCACTGGTCTGACAATTTTCGTTGGAAGTAGGAGTTGGACCTGAATGAATGAGAATTCCTGGTCCCCATTCACTTCTAGATTTCAGCTTCAGCTTGGTGTGTGTGGTTTGTATATTTTAAAACATTCAAATGTGTGCAATAACTTGATTAATACCCTGTTTTTTTTTTTTTTTTCCCCTACAACATTGGGAATTAGGAAAATATACAAAACCTATAACTCACTAAGCTAACCCCTGAAAATCCAAAAGATGTGTTTCATGAATCCATGAGAATCTAGGTTCCTGAAATCCACTAAAACAAAATTCTGAATTCAATTTGTATTCGTGAAGCAGCCATTTAATGTATGAACCCTTAAGATCCCTGAGACATGTATAGAAGCAAACTTCCTACTAAAGTAAAATACCAAATGATATTAATATTTAAGTTCTCAAACTATACAACTATATTCGATAACTATTTACAAGTAAAATCTATATTTTCTATTTTCTTGTCTCATATTAAAAACTCTAGTAGTTAGGCTGTAGGAGGATAATCTACATTCCACTGATTAATGGATGTGAGCTTTTATTCATGCAGCAAAGACGTAAGCACGGTAAAGAACCTTGTGGATGATTGTCTGTCATGCCAATTGTCTTCCTCAATTCGACCTCATGATGCAGTTTCAGCCCTGGGCCCTATGTATGATGTCCATGACAAGAATCATTTGCCCAGGATGCTGGCTTGTGAACATTCAATTTCCAAACTGCTTGATTTTTGCAATGATAAGAAGAATGAGATGAATGTCTTTGTGCATGATTACCTACAAAATATCGCCTATGTTACTTACCTCATGAAAGATGTGAAGTTACAGTTTCCTGCTTTTAGAGAGGCAATGTTGTGTCAGGATAATATTTTTAGGGGCTTAAAGCTATTTCGTGGGATCGGTCCTGCATATAGAGCCTGCCTTGCTGAAGTTGTGAGAAGAAAGGCTTCCATGAAACTTTACATGGGTATGGCTGGACAACTGGCTGAGCGGCTTGCTACAAGGAGGGAGGTTGAGGTTAGGAGACGGGAGGAGTTTCTGAAGACAAACAATTTATATATACCAAGAGATATATTAACGTCAATGGGGCTATATGATACTCCTAACCAGTGTGATGTCAATATAGCTCCATTTGACACTAATTTGCTTGATATTGACATTTCAGACCTGGACCGTTATGCTCCTGATTATTTGGCTGGACTTCCTTCAAAAGGTGATAAGACTGCAATCTTGAAAGGTTCATTTTCTACATCTAATGACTGCTATCACTCAGCTGAGATGGAAGAAATTGGTGAGGAAGCACTTGAGAAAGATTGCTCTGAGGAGCCCCTCGAGGGCTGTGAGTTGTTAGAGATTGCTGGAACTAGCAAGATGGAAGTTGAGAATGCAAAACTGAAAGCTGAACTAGCTTCTGCAATAGCCCTGATATGTTCCCTTTGCCCAGAAATTGAATACGAGTCAATGGATGATAGCACAGTGGATAGTCTATTGAAGAATGCAGATAAGACAAATGAAGCCTTGCGGCTGAAAGATGAGTATGGAAAGCATCTTCAATCTTTGCTTAAGGCAAAGCATGTGCAATGCATGTCATATGAGAAGCGCATTCAAGAACTAGAGCAGAGATTGTCTGAGCAGTATTTACAGGGGCAGAAACTTTCAAATAGTAAAGATGCATCAGACTTTTCTCTTTTAGCTGCAAAGACTGAAGACTGTAAACCAGAAATTTCCAGCGGTGGTGAAGCACACATGCCTTATGCATTGACCTCAGAGCCCATGGATGAGGTTTCTTGCATTTCTAGTTTGAATGCGAAACTGGGGCTTTTCACCAGGCAAACAAGCAAAGGTAGAGAAGGCTTTGATGAAAATATGATGGACTCCTCTGGGATGTTGAATACTCAGTTGGATTCATCAATGGCGGAGCCTCATCATGAAGAGCTGCAAGTTTGTGATAAAGATGGGAAGGACAAGATGGTGGGACAACTGGGCATGTCACTGACTAACAGTTCCACAGCTGAGAGCATGCCTGAGCCTCTCAATGTTGCACCATCTGATGCAGACGCTGAGCCTAAAGTCAGTAGTGACCATGACATTGTGTTAGACCTTCAAACTGCACTTGCAGAAAATTCAAACCAGTTGAGTGAAACTGATGCCAAGCTCAAAGCTGCTGTGGAGGAGGTTGCTGTGCTCACAAGGGAGTTAGAAATGAGTCGGAAGCTCCTTGACGAATCTCAGGTACTGGCACATGAACTGCCTTTTGTCCTCTGTGGTTTTCTTGGTGTTTATGTTGCTCTTATTCACTCAATTACATTGTAGAGTTGTTCTGGGTGGTGATCCCATTTATCCATATTTAGTATTTGTACCATATTGCTCAACATTATTGAAATGCTTAGATAATCATTTTTGTATACGATTTGTTTTTTGGTAGATCCCGTGATGGACAAGGTGTATTGGTTATTAGTGGACAACAAGTTCCTAGAATTCCTATGAACTAATAATTTTCCCAAATAAGCAGCTTCCTTCTGTTACTAAATTACGCCTGGCTTCAATGTTTTTTTCCATGCATAACAATGTTCAAAATGCATTTATTAACTGTTCTCAACATATACTGACAATTTCAACTTCTTGCTGTGCAAAAGATGAATTGTGCTCACTTGGAGAATTGCTTGCATGAAGCAAGAGAGGAAGCTCAAACTCATCTTTGCGCAGCTGATCGAAGGGCTTTGGAATACAATAAACTACGTGCATCTGCTGTGAAACTCCATGGCCTTTTTGAAAGGCTTAGTAGGTGCTGTGTATATGCTCCAGGTGGAGTTGCTGGTTTTGCTGATTCTTTGCGTGCTTTAGCTCAATCTTTGGCCAAGTAATTTTCCAGAATCCTCTCTACTTTTTTTTCTCCATACAAACTTTAACTCAGTTGCAAGGCTCAGCTCTGTCTTAGTCCCTTGCTTGTTTTGAAATTTGTTCATATCAAATTATCAATGGAACTTTTTCATCATGTCGTTTGTAATTTATTGTCTGTCAATGTCTAGAAATGTCAGCTTGAGGCCCTGACATCACAATTTTTGTCTAATAGCTTATCCTACACTATTTTAACCATTCATTTTTCTACACTCAAATATTGTTTGTCATTACGAGGAATCTTAAATTTAAGGGTTGCAGGAATTTTTAGGGGCTTCTTTCATAATTTCTTTTAGAGTTTATCAGTGGCATTCAAATTTCTTATGGTGATTGCTGATGGAACGAATTGCTATCTTTTTTCTGTAAAACTTCAGTTTTAAGCTTTGAAAATGACAATGGCCATGGTTTAATTTTTTAATCTGATCATTTTCAGTTCCAGCAATGACAGTGAGGATGAGGGTGCTGCTGAGTTCCAGAAATGCGTTCGCGTTCTTGCTGATAAAGTTGGTTTCTTGTCCACACACCTTGATAAGTACACCAAGCTTGAAGCTGCAAATGAACAACTTGGAAAAGAATTGGAAACGAAGAAGGAGCTGGTTGCAACTTTGTATAAAAAGCATCAACTTGAGAAGCAGGTAGTCTGAACTTGCTAATGGTGTTCTAGCTTTATCTATAGAGCAACATTTAATCTGTACTCTTCGTTGCCATGGATGTTCAATCTCTCTGATTTACTGTTTGCAAGCCACTGATCCATGCTTTCCTTCTAATTACTATACGTGATCTTTTTTTTCTCATCAATTGCTTGTGATCATTGGTTTTAAACTCAACTCTAATCAGTTCTTGACTTGGTAACTGGCCTTTGTTTCCAGTGGAGCCTTCAAGCAGTGGTTGGTTATCTGGTGCTTTTTTTGGTGCTTTTTTTGGCGTAATAAACTTCGACTGTTTCTGGCCCTGCCAGATTTTAAGTTCTGCCTCTTGACGTGCAGGGATCCCTTTTACATGGTGCTCTGTGCTTGTCTTCTAACTGTAAAAGTTTGATATCTTTGTTGATGTTTTTCTGCAGGCAAACAAAGAAAGGATATCTTTTAGCCGGTTGGAAGTTCATGAGATCGCTGCATTTGTTCTCAACTCAGCCGGACATTATGAGGCTATCAACCGGAACTCCTCTAACTACTACCTGTCTGCTGAATCTGTGGCCCTGTTCACAGACCATCTCCCAAGCCGACCCAGCTACATTGTTGGGCAGATTGTGCATATTGAACGCCAAGCTGTCAAGCCATTGCATCCTGCCTCAACTAGGCCTGAGCATGGTAGGGCAGATCAACTGGATCTTCTGACCACTGACCCAGGGACTGACCTGTTGAACTTCAATTTGGGATCGACTTCCAACCCATACAATCTTCCTATGGGGTGTGAATACTTTGTAGTGACAGTAGCCATGTTACCTGATACAAGCATTCATTCAGCGCCTCCTTCCTGATCCCCTGCTTCAGGCAGACAAGACGTGATGGAAGAAACTAAGTGTACATATATAATAATATATATATATAAAAGATGAGCCTTCATCTGGGAATTGAACAACTTTGTATCTTTCTGTACAGCTGATTATCCAAATTAAGTTGATTTCCCCTCTGTACATAAATCTTCTGTTTTTAAGCATGTACAAAAACTGTGAATATTCATCCATCTCTCGAACTTTAATTTAAAGCCCCCATTTATTCTTCTTCCAAAATATGTGCCTTTTTATATTTTGTAGTTTCTTCCAAAATATGGTTTTGGTGTGTTTTTAGGATCGAGGACCAATCATTTAAACCGAGGGGTATCATTTAGATCAAGTGGTTTCACTTGATCAAGTTAGCATGCTTCTCATTTAGCTTTCTCGGTTTCGGCCCAGGTAAGGCTGCAGCATGGATGCCTACCCAAGACGGAATTGAAGAAGTGGATTTAGCCTCGGTTTTAAGATATCCTTGGCTGAAAACTACCTCTAAATGGGTGTTGGAGAAATTGTCAACTTTGGTTTATTTTTTTCTTAAAATAATATTATTTTTTTTCTTTAAAATTATCTGATATTAACTCAACCAGGTTAACCCTTTAACCCATCACGTTAATATCAAAACTAGATTAAATTAGAGCCTGACTCAAATAAAGTTTCAATATGGGCTTGCCGGGTCAATTGTTTCGCCAAACCAAACCTAATTACTGCTTGTAAACCAGATTTCCAAATCCAAGGAGCTAGTAATTTGACAGAGATGTGCGAAACCCCAGATTCTGTCATTGATGATTGTTTACAGACCCACCTAATTGAAAATATATACAAAGGCTCGGATGAATTGCATAGCGTCCACTCCTTTGTTTCAGAATTTAGAAATCTCATAAAGAAATTTCAATTTTTATCTAGGATATGTTTATTTCATGAAAAGTTATTTATTCATTATTTGAATGTGCTAAGAAAAATATTTTAATATAAAATAAATGATTTGGTGGTAATAAAATGAGAAAAGTTGTAATATTTATGATTAAAACAGTGATAGTAGTTATGGTAATTATGATATTTGTCGCATGCATGTGACGTCACGACAATATTTTTTTAGACTAGGATCTTTGTGGGTGATGAGTGGAAAAAAAGAAGAAGAATTCTTGATTTTTTTTTAATAAAAAGGGATTAGAGTCGTTACCTAGTATATTAGTCACTAAAAACCCTAAGTAGTCTCAAAGTCTAAATAAAAAGACTGATTGTGTAAAGAAAAAACATATAACTTTTAATACATTCTACCTAAGATAAATTGTATTGTTTATTTGTTTGATATAATTTAAGATAGTGTTGTGTTTTCTAAGTGTTGATCTATCTAATGGTTAAAGTTGACATTGATCCACCTCAGTAGAGTGATTCATAGCTTTATAGGTAAATCATAGCTATGTCAAAGACAAGCAAAAGCAATTTATCTTAATATCTGTCAGTGTACATAGCATGACTGAATGTCGAGGTCGAGGAGTCATTATCTAATTATTTGGTTTAGGGTCATTAGAAAATCCAAGTGGATTGATCTTATATGAAATTCTAGGGTAAGAAATTAGTTGTGGTTAGGAAAAGTATTAGCACTCCTAGCATACCTTAATTGAGGTTGTATGATTTATATGTGACTTCAAAGTATTGATGGGTTCTTAACCAATTGTCCGTTTATGGTTTAAAACAAATATTTACACTCATGAATAAATATATTATTTTAAACTTATTATGGGCTTGTATACCGAATTAAATTCTTATAGAAAAAAATCTATGAAGATGCCTAACAGAGTTCAACTATCCTGGAAGGCAAAAAAGTTCTCCATAACCCGTATATCATGATGAAAAATTCCCAATTAAAATTGGTGAATATCCAAAAAAATTATGAGAATTTTCTAATCAACTCTTGGTATTTAAATACTAGCCTACTTTTAGGTCCAATATTTATATAAGAATGCTGATCATTAATTCTCAGAAATTATTTTCTAGGATTTTTGAAATATTGACTAAGTTCTCATGAATTCAATAAACTGGTTATTAATTCTAATAAATGCATGTAAGTATATTTTTTGAATATATATATAATGCTAAATCATACCATGTATTTTTTATATTTTTTAAACCAAAATATGATTTTTATTTTTTGAGAGACTTGATCGTATGCACACAAAATAAAACATATATTTTTTTTATTTTTTAAAATGACAAAATTTTTAGAAATTTTTGAGATTTCGATGAAAAGTGGAAATTTTCAGACCAGACTAACATCTTACATTATAAGTCTATAACCTTAATATTAAGCAAAATTACTGAAAACACTTGTGAAAGACCCAAAAATAATTGTAAATTGGTTCTTGAATTTTTTTTTTGAATTTATTTGGGGCATGTTTGGCAAAAAAACTATTTTTATTCAAAGCAACATTATCAAAATAGGTCTAAGGGTGTATTTGTCAAACAATCCCTTAGGCTAAAAATTCCTTAACATAAAAAGTAACTAACCAAACAAAGTCATAGTACTTGACCCAAAACAAAACCAATTAGGTTGACTTGAAAATATTTGTTCAACCTTGAACCAAACAAAAAATCATGGTTTGACCAGAGTCAAAAGAAAACAAACACTTAAACCAAAAATAGATCAAAACTTAAAAAACACAAAACATAAAATTTTCTAAAAAATAAACATATTAAACACCAGAACACGATGAACATTTAAACCAAAACTCAAAAAACACAAATCGCAAACCAAACAAGTTTTCATGTAATCAAACACAATGTTTTGTTTGTAATCATGCATAAATCAAAAATCAAGCATTCATCTTCTTCAATTAACACTCAAAAGCAAATATTTGATAAAAATGTGTTTGGAAAGTTGAAAGAACCCTAGAATTTAAACGCATGATTATGTGTTATTGCTACATTTTAACTCTAGATTATTTGCTAAAGGTAACAAGCTAATATGTATGTGTCAACAATTAACCTAAAAACAACTAAAAAATAAGAGGCTTAAGATAAAGTTTATGCAAAGAACATGAAACCTGAATTTGAAAAATTTTTAGAAATTAAAAGACTAATGCCAAAACCACATTGCTATTAGTTCTCAAAAAGCACATTAAGCTTAATTAAATTTATAGAAATAACAAATATAACATGCACGGAGTTTCAAAGCTCAAAACTATAAAAGTTAAACAACAAACATATTCATGCTATTTGAATTCAAAACTTGATATTTTTTAACATTTAAATGTCAAAAAATACTTGTATGAATCATGAACTTGCGTTAAAAAAATCAAATTGATCAACATGCTTTCAAAATCTTTAACCTATAAACGAAAGCAACTTACCATTTTATTACAAAATAAATTCAAACACCAATCAACAAATCTCAAATACATTTTTAACATGCTATTGGGCTAAAAACATAGAATAAAATAAGCATCAAAACCAAGAATCATGCTTTTAGTGCAAGCCTTACTAGTACATTATTAACCAAAATTAGAATAAACTATCATAAAGAAAAATTTAGCAAAATTAAAAATGCTTAAAATAAGAAAAAGAACAAAACAAACTCTATTGAAAAACATTAGATTATTCTAGCATCAAAATTAATCAAAAAAATATAAGATGAGCTCAAACAACATCATAGGTTTAAACATTAAGAAAACATGAACATATAGGCCACATGGACTTTACTCTTGATCTTTTACATGGTTATACCTTCTCAAAACTTGTTGGATATGGATTGTTGTTTTTCTTCTCTATTTTTTTCCCTTCTTTCCCTTTTACTATGTTTTCCTTCCAAACCTTTTTAGACCCTCTATATTAGGCTCTTGAACCTTCACACTAGGGTCCTTGTATAGTGTGTTTCTTCATGTTTTTCTTTTAGTTTCTCATTATTTTGTTTTATTTTTCAAAAGATATTTTATAGGGTTTTGCTAGGTTTTTGATGTGTTCAAACGTAAATTAATCAAAGCTTAGCTCTCTGATCAAAATGAGAGGGTTCTGGAGCACATTTTACAGCTATGAGCCTAATACCTATGTTGGTTTTTCAATAGTGGTTTTGTAACAAACTTAATTTTTTGAGGTTTTGGTAGTTTTCCAAATATGGAAACCAACGAGTTTTTTTCTGGCATTTTGATCTTGAGAGAAACGTGGTCAGCCTTTGATAAAAACCTACTAATAAAGCTTGAAGTGTGAAATGGGTATCATAACTATTGATAATTGAGTTGACCACTTTCAAGACTTTATTGGAGCAAGTTTGATGTCATCATCATTAAAGACCACCTGATCTTAGTTGAGGGTGCATATTTTTTAATTAGATCCAACTTTACTAAATTTAGAGGTCTGTAGCTCCACATTCATTTATTTAAAAGTGTCAACTTGATTAATCTATAATCTAAAAATACAGTAGTGGTTAATTGAGAATAAGATATTGTTTAGTTTGTTTAAGAAAATGAGATGTAAATATTTGATGGGAGTAGCTGATATTTGTAAAGGGGATGTTTCTTAGTTAAATGGTGGAATTAAGCTTTTCATTTGACCAAATTGACCTTTAAACTTTAATTAAAGCCTAAATTGACTTTAAATATCAATTTTTCTTGCAATTAATCATCAATAAAATTCATTAAGCCTTCCAAAATTCTCATTAAGTCCTTACCTATCTAAATTTATATTTCTTTACCTCAAATAAAAATATTTTCACTAAACTAGCCATTTTTCAATTAGAATTGGGTTGCCAATTTTGTCAATCTTATATATGTTAGTATTTCACCGACAAATTAGGCAAAGCTCTAAGCTTTCTTCATGTATATCCTTTTGTATTTTGTATGTTTTTTCTTTTCTTGATTTTTTATGGTTTAAAAAATGGATAACAATAATATCTAAAATATGTCTTACATGTAAGTTCATAATCCATGATATTAATATAAAAAAAAATATTTTTAGAATTTTTGAAATGTACGTCAAGTTCTTATAAATTTTATATATTGGTTATTAAATCAAAAAATACATGCAAATATATACACAAAACTAATTTTCTTGATTCTTTTGGTATTTAAAACATGCTAAATCATGCCATGTATTTTTTTTAATTTATTGAAATATCATTTTTTAAAAAACTTTATGAGAGACTTATCCATATGCAAATTGAAATAAAGTTATATTTTTTAAAGAATTTTTTTTTAATTTTTGTGAAGGAAAACTAATTTATTTAATACCAAAAAAGTACCTTACATGGAGTTCACAATTCAAAATTAAATACGAGAGGATAAAAAATATGGGGAACTCAAAATTAATTACAAAATGATCTTCTAAAAATTTGAAAATGTGTGAAAACTAAACTAAGGTCATGTTTGGCAAAACATAACAACATGTTTTAATAAAACTATTTTAATCAAGGTATCAACTCCATGCAAATTACTCACCAATTTAATAATCCAACAAAGCAACAATCAAAGATCAAATCTTATTAGTTTCACTAATTATATTCAAATCGCAAGCTAATTCAAGCAAATCAACACAATTCTAAACATAATTTATGCAAAAACATTTAATGCCCAAATAGCAATCACAACCTAAGAAAAATAAATTAACAATCCAACACAAATTAATTATAAAATCATCTCAAATCCCAATATACATCAAACCAAATAAGTAGTGTCCAAATAAGTTCAAAATTATACACAACAATGAGCATTTTGTTCTAAATTTCAAAATATTTTAACAACTTATCCAATAAATAATTTAAGATTATGAATTGACCTTTTAAGGTGTTTTAGTGTGTCTAAAAACTACTATAATTAAGCCAAATGATTGTGGAACAACGGTGGAACAATGGTGGCATGTGAATCCACACACCACAACCACTACTGAAGGAGCGTGAGCTATAGGATCTGAAGCTTTTCTATGTTTTCCTTGCTCCTACATCGATGGTGAGACAAACAGACATATGAGGAATGAGATATACTTGGTTAAAGGTTCGATCCTCTTCTTTTTTTTTCTTCTCTCTTTTAGCTCTCTCTCTTTACTAGTTCTCAACATCTTCTTTCATTGTTACTGCTGGTTTTAAGTATGGTTGTTAGCATTATCTTGTGGGATAACATGAGTTCATGGTGGCAATGGGGTTGTGATATTGCCACAACCATTCATGGCTGGTTTTCTTAAAGATAAAAAGGTCACTGGTTGCTATACATTATGGATGTTTTTGTTGTATCTATTAGTAGAAAATAGGTGTTGCTCATAGTGGTTGGTTCCAGTGGTGGCTGTCACAATAGGGAGAAGAAGCTACTGGTAAGTCAATGGGTGATAATAGAGAAAAATAAAATGGTAAAAGATGAGAAGGATTGTCCACGTGAAAATAAGAGAAAAGGGGATGGACTATTGATTGTGGTAGAGAGGTTAAAGATGAAGCTTGAATTTTTTAAGAGAAATGATACTTATTTTAGGAATGAAGGCAATGGTAGGAAGAGATGCAAATTGATAGACCCAGTGGGATTTGTTTTGTTTACTTTGTATATATGGCTGACGGTTATGAATAAAAATAGGTTTTAAGTATTTTTGTGTTATTTTTTTATGCTCTAACTCTCTCCTCCTTTTATGTGTGAGATTCCCTTATTACTTATAGAAAAAAAATTATCTTTTTCCTCCTAATTTCTTGGTCCTGAAGCAAACTTGTTAACCAAGTAGTTCAAAATCACTTTGGTCCCTCATTTTTTTTTTGTTTTCCACTTTTGGTCTCAATGAGAAAAATACAAAAGTAATATTTAAAAAAAAAAAATACAAAATCAACATTGACTCGATGAGAAAAATAAATCAATGATTTTTAAATGAGCACGTTAAAAACTGAACACGTCGAAGTAAATTTTTGAATTTTGAATTCTTTAATTTGAAAAGACACTAAAAATACACAAGAAAACACAAATACATCAAAAATATATTTTTTGTTGTTTTTTTGCTATTTTTTTGGAATTTTTGTTGTTTTTTATAAAAAAGGGTAAAAATCGAGTTATGAAAATAATAATAATTTTATTGATAATATTTTAGATATTGATTGTAGTGATAGTAGTCAAAGGATGATAGTTGTAATGGTAGCGAGGTATGATGGTGATAGTGATAGTGATGAAACAATAGTTGTTGTGATGATAGTGATTGTGGTATTGGAGGGTTTGTTAGTGTATATGTTCTATAACCAATCAATTGGTTATATATGGATGACTTTATTCATGTAAATATATTTAATTTATTAATAAAAACTTATTTATTTTTAATATTCATCAGATACTTTATTAATAAATATCATATTTGATTAATAAATTTAAAGTAAAGATAAATTCCTCGAGATAAAAATATTTTATAAAGAAAATTATTAAGTTTTTATAATTATGTGATTCTTATTGCATCAAAACATTGTTCCTAAATGCTCCTAGTCAATGCTCGATTAAGACTAAATATTAATTAGAGCTATTAAGAGCGAGACATATTATGCTCTTTTCTATATTAAAGAAAGTAGTTGTTCTCATAAGTTAAGGTATGAGAAATACCTAGAATTAATATGTAGGTGCTTGTTGGATGACATGTACACTGAATTGGCTTTTTTCTGTATGAAAGAAAGTAGTTGTTCTCATAAGTTAAGGTATGAGAAATACCTAGAATTAATATGTAGGTGCTTGTCGGATGACATGTACACTGAACTAGCTCACATGAGAATTCCATATAGAGAGATCATTGTGTTTATAGAAAGACTCACATGATAGTTGTGTAAGTGATTTTTAAACTTAAAATCACTGAGTTATCTTATATAAAAAGTGTTGTGTTTTGATGTTGCTACACGTTGTCTTAATTAAGGGTAACACATGGATAAATATTGGGTATAACATGAACTATATAAATATATTTAAGTTATTAAGAGAAGATTTATCACCCTAGATGAATTAAAAAAAATATTTCATATATTCTTCAATAGTATTGATTGTAAATTATTGCATAATGTGGAATGAGATTTGAAAGAGTTTCAAATCTTATTCCAAAAATTAATGACTATAGTGCTGAGAACAAACATAATTTGACATAGTAGACACCCTCCATATTATATATATCTAAATTGAAATATTATTAATGAAATAATAATAATTATACTAAAAAATTAGTCATTAAAAGGATAAGTCAAACCACCTATGACTTTTCTAATATTTGAGGGATCATGACAGGTTGCTAAACATTATACTTAATCTTAAGTTAATCAATTATTAAATTGATAATAAATTAATTAATTTAATTATATTTTATTTATGATTATGATTTATATTTGGACCAACTTATTAGGGAACCTAATACGTCACAAATATAAGAACCATTGATTAAAAATTAAAATGTGATGATTAATCAAGTATGATTTAATTGTAAATAATTTTATAAATTGAGTACTATAATATAATAAAAATAGGGGATTGCAATTCTAAACTATAATGTAATTTTTCCCTTAAATTATATCACATATATTATTTTAAATTAGCCTAAAATAATATATGTGATATAATTTAAGGGGAAATTTGATGTTTTTTCATTTAAATAATTTTTAGAGTTTTCTATAAATAGAAAGTTATATCTCTTATTTTCTAAGGGTGAGTAAAATATAGTACGTAAACACATAAAATACAAAAGTGAAGAGTTAGCACTCTAAGGTATAGAAATCCATCTCTTCTAAAATGATTTTAGAAATTTCTCATTAGTAGTTTGTGTGGATTATCGTTAGAGATTAAAAATTTGAAAAACTTGTGGTTTGCGACAATCCAACTTTGAAGCAATTATTTAAAGCCGAAAAGAACATTTGATTTTCAGGTAATCTTTGTATAAACCCTAAATAACCCTAGGTCTTTCTAACGGGATCCTTAGGACTCCTGAAAAATATTAAATTTACAATTTCTGCTACATATATGCCCAACATAGTTATGATAAAATGATGATAAATGAACGTTATATTAACAATAAGCTGATAATTGTGGTGATGGTCGATGGTGTTGAGCACCGATAGTGGAATGATAATGATGATGAGGTAGTTGTAATAATGATGGTATTAGAGGTTATGTTAAGGTGATAATAGGTCAACAAAAATATGATAGTGATTGTGGTGTGGTAATGATCGATGATAGTGGGTGACAGTGACGAGATAGAGGGATGATAATTTAATTAAGCTCGATCCAATTCGATCTGAATTAAATGACTGAGTTATATATATATATATATAGATACTTTACTTGATTAATATTTGATAAGGTACGGATATTATTAAATCTGCATGAAATCACATCTTAACCCACCCAATATATATAACATTTGTATTACATTTATATTTTTTGAATCCAATATAATATATGCACAACCTAATATTAATATAACACACATATATGTAAATTTTTTATTTTATATCAAATAATAAATAATAGTAAAATAGTGAATATCTGAATAGATGCTCAAAACTCAATAAATAAAATATAAATATCTAAATTTATTATAGGATAAATAATAAATATAAATTATATATGTTATTTATCCTATAATAAATTTAGTGGATATACCCATTTCCATCATATAATATAAACATAGCAAAAACCTGGTTGGCATATACCCATTTCCATCCTTTAGTATTAATGGATGTGTAGTTATGGTGTGGTGGCAATAAATATCAAAAGTTATAAGTTTGGTAGTATTAATTAAGGAAAATATTTTCCTTCGTTATTCAGGATTGGCTGAAATATATTATTAATTAGAAAAACAAATGGAATAATGTAGATTATTTTTTTTCATTTCTTTCTTCAGTAAACGGTATATCTGGTACTATTAATTAATAAATCCGCACATCAATTGGGTTGACGTATTAAGTAATTATTATAATTTTTTAGTTAATCTCTAACTCTATCTCTAGAGAAACCCTAATTTCTAGTGGTGACCACTCCGACTCCGAATATATTAAGATAAGCCTTGTAAGTTAACCAAGTCTACGTTTTTAAACTTCGAAGGACAACAGAAATCTTATGTCGGTTGTTAACTAGCTAGAGTTTCTCTCTTTAAATTTAGTTGTTCTCTTCTTCTCCATCAACACAGTTTTTCTTGATCATGAATACTGATATGACTGAGGTGCAGAAGAAACAAAGGGTAAGTTTCTTTGGATTTTCATGTAGTAGTAGTGCATGAAAATTTAGGGTAGTGCATGAAAATTTAGGGCAAACTACTATAACATCTCATGTTCCTTCAAGTGCTTCTTAATTAACCTATAATCTTGCTATCATTTGTACTGCTTGAAGTTAATTTGATTCTTTTTCTTCCTTTTAATGTTGTGCGCAGGCTAGTTTGTATAGGAAAAGAGGCCGTTCAAACAAAGATCTGACGAATACAATTATGAACAGAAGAAAGCTTACAAATAATAAGAGAATAGCCAACGAGAGAGACAATAGAATTGGTTTGGTCTTAAGCATCCACCATGCAGAGGGCATAGACAACCCTAGCAACTATCCTTCAGTATTCAACAGGAATTACTGTGTGTTGTTTTGGGTTCACCCTGATGATCAACTTGCAACAGAATTCGTCTCAGGATCACCAGATCTTGCATGGAACCGGAAGTATTGTATCGAATTAGACGATTCCAGGGATTGCAGGTTTTTGTATGTTGAGGTGCTTAGGTGTGGATCCTCGTCCGAGAGCAACCCAGGAACCTCTAATGGCATGAGATTGGTGGGTAGGGCTAAGATACCTCTACCAGATTTTTCAGGTAAAACAGAAGGCCGCTATGGACTTGTGAGGCTTGAAGAGGACGGGTATAAAGCTGAAGGACACATTACTTTGTCAATGAAACTGATCAAGATAGATCAAAGTTAGCTAGGGAAAATTACGTAATAGAGGTTTCTGTGATGAATTTCTTTTCAAGGATCTTTTTCATTATTACAAGACTAAATTTGATGAGTTCAATCAATTTTAGATCTAATTTCTAATATAGAATTATATATAGTTTTGCAGCATGGTATTTGTTAATTTATTTATCGTGACTTAATGCATGGATTTATTTTTTTTCTGTTGTCTAATCAAAGACAAATATTTATGTTTAAGATGAAAGATTTTATAGTAATCAAACTATTTTTTTTTGTCAACCCTCTTAATAACTAAGATATCCATTTGAAGAACATGGAAACTAATTGAAGTAACGAGCCCCTTAATCTTAGGAGAATCGCTATTTCAATTAAGATAATGAATTCACCTTTTTAGTTGTAGTTCTTCTCAAAAATATATAATGCCTCCATAGAGTTGGTACTAATTAAGAGGAATATATAATTAATGTCTCCATTATAGGTTCAATCATGGTTTACAATTTAAAAGAAAAAATCAAAAAAAAAAAAACTAGAGTCAAAGCAAAAAAAAAAAAAGACGGCATTCAAATCAAGATGTCCCTGGTATCCTTTGTCAAATTACAAAAAAATAAAAATAAAAAAACCCTTGATAAAGGAGCATACTTCCTCAATCAATTCTTAAATTCTTAAGTAATAGAAGAATATAGAAGTTCATAAATAAAATAATTGAGGTATTATGATTTTCGTGGGGAAGTGATCGTGTGTCTGGAGAAAATAAAAAATAAAAGGGCGTAAAAAATAACTGGTAATGGACAAAAGGAAATATTCATCATCTCTTTTTAAAAAACATGTTAATATATTATGAATGCCTTCTCTTTTAAATTGTGCTTTGGTAGCTGTCGGAATGGTTTGGTTTCTTATAAATATAAATATCTTATAAACTTTGATGTGAGGTTTTTCTAGTTGTTTTTTTTTTAAATAATTTTTTAAAAAAATATATAGTAAAATATTTTTTAAAAAAAATATTTTCAACAACAATATAAAAATAATAATTTTAAAATAATATTCTTAATCAGACAGCATGTTCTGCGTCCAGGCAACCACAATAATAAGTCCTCTCAGCATTGTTTCCCTCATGGTTGCAGCCATTTGTCTTCTTCATTGACCGTGCTGCTGGAATAATCTTAGCAGTCTCTCTTTCCAACAGAGATTGTGCGAACGATGTAATGGCACTGCTCTTTACCAAAATTAAGATTTAGAAATGTATTAAAATAATTTTTTATTTTTTAAAAATTATTTTTAATATTAATATATTAAAATAATTTATAAATATAAAAACAATGTATTTTAAATAAAAAAATAAAATTTTAAAAAACATTCCGAAAATACCTGTATGTTTCCACTAATTAACACGGGCTGTGTATTCCTAGGAATTTGGATAAATACTAATTATGTGAGTGTGGAACATGCAATTGTGATTGTTTGATTGGGAAGTAGTTTTGCTAAGTAATTTTATTTTGAAAAGTAATTTCTGATGAAAAGTGAATTATTTTGTAATTCAATCACAGGTATATCTAATTTAAGAAGAGTTGTCCACGCTAGGGATAATAATAGTTACTTGTGGGTTGATTTTGTAAAATATTTAGATATTCATAAATTATTTGTTGGGTTATATTGTTATTTATTAATTAATAAAAAATAAAATAATTAATATATATTTGAAGTATCTAAATGTATTAATAATCAGGTGAAGAAAAGGACATCCTCGTTGTCTTCAAGAACAAGTTCATCTCGTGCCAAACGGCGGCGCCATCGCCGAAGAAGTTTCTCTGTGGAACATCATATCAAGAGGGAATGGTCTGTCCGAAGGATTTCTTTTGATTTTTTTCACTTGTTGTTTGGAAATGTACCATGCTGAAAACATCAGTTATTTCCAGTTCCACGCTTGTGACCTCGCAGATTATTCTTTTAGCCTTTAATGCAGACAATTCTCCAAATAGAATTAAGCGTATAATAATGGGTTCCTTATACACAGGCAAGATTCCTTAGAGGTGTGCATAGCAGTGATTTGGTGTGGTATTTGTATGGAGAACTCTTGAGAAAAGATCGCTCCATGGTCAAGCCAAGCATTTACATTTCTCTAGGCTACAGTGTTCAGCCACAGGCCATTTTTTATTTTTTGAACATGGCTCAACACACAGGGATTAGACAACTAGCACTTTATTTTACCGAACCCACCAGCACATGCAACAAAGAATACATGGGTGTCGAAGCTCTAGTCGCAAACGCAATAGCATGAAAATCAGCAAGATTGCTGCGCTCGAAATAAATTTACCAGATATAAGGGCTAACAGCTCTTGCAGTTAGGGGGGATGAAAAATAGGGGAGACGATCAACGTTATAATAATGTGATTCAAGGGAAATGAATGGTTACAGATAACGATTATTATGTAATTCATGGGAAATGAATGGCGATCAATACAGCTACAACTACGAAAGATTTGTACATGGGCTTTTTATCATGATTCTTCATCAAACCAGGTTCTGGAACCTCAGTGCTTTCCCGAGGTTCAAACTAATGGTAACATCTGCTTGGACGCATTAGATTAATATTAAACAACACAACAAATCTCCATTCACAAGTTGAGACAGATCAACTATCTTGCTTGATTTTTACCATCTTCTGATTATTAAACAACACATTTCACTATCTATCTTGACTGTAACCATCTTCTTCAGAAATATTGAATAAGAACTTTGGAAGAGATGCTATTCGAGGGAGATGAAGTAGCAGGTCCCCGAACGAGTCTTTCCTTGACATTCCTGGTGCCGGCTTGCTGCCAGAAATATCCTTGCTACTGCTACCTTCAGAGCCTATGATATCACCTCTAACTTTATTCTCATGAAATGATTCATTGGTGTGGTTTAGCAGAACACCCTTCCCATTTTTAGACTCTTCAAAGAAACTTTCCCCGTTACCCTGCAAGTTCTGGGTTGAAGCAGGGTCCTTCTGCAGAAGGCAACAGAGAGAGTTGACCCTTGCCATGATCCCTTTCTCATCAGAGGATGTTGTTTGTTGGGTGTCGCTAAGAAGGTACTGTGCGATGTCCTCTAGTATGTCTTGGCATTCTGACCCATCAGCAGAAAAGGGTTGATTTCCAGAGGTCATCTGTTCTGAAATACAGTTCCCAATGTGGTTCATAAGATCAGTCATCGACATAGATGGGGTCAACCCTGGAACTTTAATCTGATCCCAGTTCCTTGTTGCTTTAGAATCAACAGCTTCACAAATCCCCCTCCCTTCAATTGCACGACTGTCCATCACTGGTACAAAGATGACCAATCAGTGATAGTTTAGATTAGGAGATAGATATGAACCCGTAATACTCGTAAGCTTTGGAAACAGATCCGAAAACATTCACAAGGTTTTGAACATCATTTTATAGGAAAAAGAATAATGCTAGGATCCTAGCTGCTACAGAAAAAAACAAAAATTGATAGAAACAACAATACACATAGGGATCGGTGGTGACGTGACCGCAGACAAAACATCATGCACCAAGGTTTTTTACTCATAAGTGGAGATAGTACGTGATGTGACAGGAGACAAAACATCGTGCACCAAGGTTTTTGACTCTTAAGAAAAACCCCAAACATATGAACTACAAGACATCAAGCAAGAAGAGATTATGGAAAAAGTTCCAGGCCTCTGAATCTTATGTGAAGGTCATTGCAGAATGCACTTTTGCAACTCTAGCACTTGGATTTGGACAGAATTTTTAAAAGCACTACGTTTAAAAAACTACCATAAATGACATCTTTCTTAAAACATATTGAAAGCGAAGTCAAGACTTCATCATACCTGAGCTGGGAGAAGGAGCTTCCCGGGACATAGGATCTGATGTGGAAGCAGTGGTATCCCCCTTCTCAATCTCTAAGGAAGATGATTGAGCTGCAGATGGTGATGCTAGATCCTGGAAGCCAGAAACAACAGATACCTTAGCCGACTCCACTTGATTAAAATCTTGATTTTTTGAATCATCCAGATCCTCAAAAACAGATGGTCTCTGTTCAAAATATGGTGAATCCAAAATTATCTCTGGCTGTCGACTTAAGAAGTTCAAACGCATGTCACACTGGATCAACTTTTCAAAATGTTTATTTAACAGCCCTTCTGGACATTGCAGAAAATGTTGCCTACAAAACCACATCAACAAAAATTTGAGTATCAATGCCTCGAGGCTAAGAAAATCTCAAAATAAGTGCACCCTCCATAATTATATTATTTAAGAGTGATGTATTCAGAAGATTTGTGCTTAATGCATGAATGTTAGCCTCAGTTTTCTGTTTGAATAACTACAAAAATGAAATATGAGGTGAAGAAAGAGAATAGATTAGAAACATTATTTTCTTCCACATGAATTTACACAGTTTGACTTTCTAAATGTGCAATGCAGAAGATTGGGCATTTTCAAAATACCTAAAACAAAAACGGGATAAAAATGGAACAAAGAAAATCCATCACATGCAGGACACACCTACCAGTCAGAGTGAAAAACAGAGTAATATGGTGCAACTATCTTACTTGTGTATGCTAGCCTGTCCGTCAGTAAAATCTGCCGTTGCCTGCCACAAGGTATGTTTTCGGGGCTGTGGATTAGTTTCCCTGAAGAAGAGGGGCTGTCTGGCAAGCTGCATCATACAAAAAAATAAAAATAAATCCAGATTAGTATAGCCCTGGCCATAAAAACACCCATCGTTAAAAAAACAAACAAAAAAGTCAATACATTACCACAACGTTCAATGTCGCAGGTTCATTATCAGGACAGTTTGCCTTGAGAGCCATAATATCAGACCACTGGATTTCAATCTTACTCTTAAGACCACCTTCAAGAACTTCCCAAACCAGCTTATGCTTGGCAAAGTAACACTTGGCCACCAAATCACCTTCATATCTCGATTTATACTGCCAAATTCAAATAACAAAAATCCTCAGCAATCTCTATACAATTAATTCACCACCAAAACAACAACACATACCAACAACAGAAAACCATTCATTACCTCCCAACTCCCAATCCTCAAAATGGAGGCAGGGAAATTTGAAGCCTTAAGCTTGTCCATGGAACCAGAAGCAGGTGCGCTCTTACTCTCCTTCTTAACACCTAGATTCTGCTTCTCCGCCTCTTGAGTTCCAAGCGCGGAAGCATTATTCCCTTGAGTAAGCCTCATTTGAATCAAATCCAACAATGATGGGCTCTTCCTCAACTGCAATCCAAGCGGACTAGGCTCGTCTAACGGATTATATTCCGCAGCAGAAACCGGTACTGCATTAGCACCCGCACCCCACTGATCATCAAATTAGCAACTAAACGCAATTAATAGCAATACAATCTCTATAACCATGCAAAATTAACCCGAATTAAAACCCAAACAACAAAAAACCCTATAATTTCCTGAAGTCTTTATAAGTTGACCCCAAAAATTAAATAAAATTCCATTTCCCCTTGTTTTCTTGATTTTCTCAGAAATCAAAAACGAAAAAAAAAACGTTCAAAAAAAATATAAAAATTACCTGCTGAATGGTTTGTGAAGCTTTGGATCGCTTGTGAAGAGTTCCATAGTTTTCCTCTAATGGATCCTCTACGATCTCTAGCTTCACTGCTGCTCTTTTGCCCCGCGACGACGACGACGAAGAACTCGACGTCGTTTCACGTTGTCCCTTCAAGTCCCCTGAATTCATCAACCACAAATCTTCCCTGGAGATTTCAAAGAGAAAAAAATGATTTATTTTCTTCTCGGTTTTTTTTTTTTTTTTTTGTTGAAGATCACACGCAGGAAATATCGAAGAGATGATTTATAAGTGAAAACCCTAGGCCTAGAGAGAGACTTTTAACGGTGCTTTTTTTACGGCTAGCACATGTGAGAAGCCGTGTGTCAGCTGCTTGTCTAGTGAAATTACGGGAGTAGGCTTGGGTTAGGAGTGCGAGAGGAGTTTGAAAGTGGAGGGTGGTTTGGGATTTTAACGTGGATTTAATATGAGCGTTACAGCCGACACGTATGAGTAAACGGATAAATTGTGGGGCCTGGTGATTCCTTAAAATGACGGCGGTTGTTGGTTTGGTCGGAAACGTGTCAATTGATCTGGAGGTTGCTTGTGAAGAATGTGTTCCTGGAGTTTACACGTAGACTGGTGTGATGATGACAGGGGAGAAGTTAGGGTATGGAAGGCTGTGCAAGGTAGCTAGCTACATCTGCTCTTTCTAATTATTGTTAAGAGTGTTTAAATTAGTTGATTAAGGCTTGGAGTGTCAAAATTAGTAACCCCTGGATAATGGGATTAAGTGTCGGAATCTATAGGAAGAGTTTGACAGCAAAGACTGAGTTTCAATGCTATAATTTTAGTAATAATATAAATATATATGTATTTAGTATGTTTGCAAAGAATCTTCTTTATTTGTTCACCTAAAATTTAACCTACATCACGTATAAAAATAAAATTACTTCTTATAGTTAGTTTAAATAGTTCGATGCTTATTTATTACTAGAAAAGCTTAATCTTTTAATGAATATCAAGATTTAAAAAAAAACGATGCTTATTTATTACTAGAAAAGCTTAGTCTTTTAATGAATATCAAGATTTTAAAAAAATAAAATAAAGTTTAGGGGTGATCATGATTTTGTAGACAACTTCGAGTCTCAAAAATTGGTGATTAAAAAATTTTACAAGGGCTTATATGTTTTGAAAAAATTTATTAATTCTTTTTAACATATTAAACTTAGAAAAAGCAAATAAATCTTGATTGATGTATAAACTAGTGGAAATTATGATGATTGAGGGCGATTAGGTTCGCAAAACTAATGATATTTAATTTGTAGTGCGGCACAACAATTATATGTTTAAAATAATGCAATAATCTCAAGTCAAGATCCCTAGAACACAGAAAGCAGCAGGAGGGCTAGTTGGAGACGCTTTTCTGATACCCATGGAGAATTTATTTTTCCTTAATTCTGTAAGTGGATAAGGTCCAGGTGTTCTGTCTGGAGAACGGAAAAAGTGGAGAACAACAGGCAAGTGACTGATAATCGCGTGCATGCATGGGAATGGAAATGGGATGGTCGTGTCCATCCGTGAACACAAGTGCGTGCGAGCATGCGAGCGAGCGAGCGAGCGAGCATCACCAAGTCATTTGCCTGCCGAAAACGACTTAAAAGGTCATGAAACGGAATCCAAACCTCCTCAGTTGCCTATAAAGTACTCTCTCTCTCTCTCTCTCTCTCTCTCATTTGTTCTGCCATTTGTAAGATTCAATCATATCTCTCTTCCTTGCCTGGGCTCCACCACAACTCTATGGGTTTTTGAGGTGTTGAAATGTCCAATTTCGATTTTTCTTTCTCAATATACATACATACATACATATACATATATATATATAAAAAAAAAAATAATAATCTAAAGGGAAGGGGAAAATTAGTGTACATGTAAACTCGAATTACTATTCATCATATTTTTTTCAAGCATGAATTACTTATTTATCATTAAAAGTAAAATTTTTGGAATTAACATCAAGATGTTTTTTTTTGTTGTTTTTTTCACTTTATTAATCTTAAAATAATAAAAATTAAACCTTGCATACAAGGGCTTTTTAATCTTTTTATTGTTGTTTTTATTTATTTGTGAAGTTTATTATAGGAAATTTAGTCTTTTAATAAATATAAATTAATATTTTAATAAAAGAAGTTGTTGATATATGCAGCGCCTCCCATCAAACAAAAACTCCTTTCTATTATGTCATTAAAATCTTGGCAGCACCCTCCTTCCATAACAATAAAGGTGACACGGCTTGTTATGAAGATATTTTTTTTTTAATTGAAAATAGCATTGTCCATTTAAATTTTTAAAGTTATCATTTAAATTTTTAAATTCTTAGTATTTCAATTTTAATCTTTATTTTTTTGAAATTTTAATTTTTATTCTTAATTTTTTTATTTTTTTCAATTTTATCATTCAGTTCTAATTTGCTATATATTGTTGTTTTCAATTTTGTCCTTATTTTTTTTATTTTTGATTTTTTTTCTTGATCCTTTTATGTAAATTTTATGTCTTCAGTTCTATTTTTTTTTATCTAAATTTATAATATTTTTTTTTTACCTTTTATGTAAATTTTATGTCTTCAGTTTTATTTTATTTTTTATCTAAATTTATAATATATTTTTTTTTCAATTTAGTTCTTATTCTTATTCTTTTTATTTTTTTGTCTTTTTATAAAAAAAATTATTTATTTTCTATTTCATCTTTCAATCTCAATTTATAATATGTTATTTTTTTAATTTGATCCTTATTCTTTTTATTTTTTATCCTTTTATTAAATTGATTTTTCTTCTCAATTTCACCTTCTAATAAAAAAATTATAAATGTCCTCCAAATTATTTTTTATTTTAATTTTGATCTTCAATCTTTTAATTATTATTTTTTATTTTAGATTATTTTGTATAATTTTTTTTTATTTTATCCTTCAATATTTAATTGGTTAGGGATTGGATTTTATGGTTTTGTCTAGATATGGTACTTCCGATCTAATAATCTAGATTATAGGTGTGAAAAGTTGTCATGAGATGACATCTTTTTTTAAAAAAAAAAACAGAGCTTTTTTTTAGTGATTTTATCATTAATATTGTTTGTTTTTCCCTTAAAAAAAGAGGTTTTGTAATTTATTTATTTTTTGAATTATCTCAATCTTATCACTTGGACCGTGAGTTTGGTGCGTTAACTCAGATTGACTCGCCCTTTATTACCCAAGTTATTGGTTTATTGTGCTAATTCGGTTTGACTTGAGCTTGTTCTTTTTGCTTAATTTTTTCCATTCATATATAATTGGCCAAGAATTGTTTAATTCACGATGAATTTTTATTTATTTTTATTAGATTAATTTGTCCAAATTTAATTTTTAAAAAAGTAATCATGATTTTATAATCCGAATTGTTTTTCCTATAATTGTTAAAAATATAAATTAAAAAGGTAAAAAATATAAACTTATTGGATTCCACAACGTAAATGGTAGACTCAACAAATTAGACTATGAAACTTGAGTTGATAAAATATATTATTTTATTATCTTAATTATTTTATAAAAAAATGTGATATTGAAATATTTTTTAAGCATTTAATTTATTTTGAATTGGTCTTTATATATTTTGTTTTGATTTTTATTGAATTATTTGGTTTTAATTTATTTTTTATATAATTTTTTTAAATCCAAACCATATTATTATTGGTTTTCTAATTTGTTAGGTTCAATAACACTATATAAAAACGCTCTCCCAAACTTAATATTTTATTTATAATTTTAAAAAATAATTTACCCGCAGCAAAAAACGACTCAACAAGTAGTGATTCTTGAGAAGAGAATAATAGTTTGGCTGTTATCACTGATCATGATTAAAAAAGTCTATAGCCAAAAAAAATAGATTAACAAAAGTCTTACCGCATCAAATTTTATGTGAAAGGATACATTTGTCGCGAAACTATTTGGGTCCCTAAAAGAAATGTTTTTCAATCGGGTTTTTATCCTTTTATTAAATTGATTTTTCTTCTCAATTTCACCTTCTAATAAAAAAATTATAAATGTCCTCCAAATTATTTTTTATTTTAATTTTGATCTTCAATCTTTTAATTATTATTTTTTATTTTAGATTATTTTGTATAATTTTTTTTTATTTTATCCTTCAATATTTAATTGGTTAGGGATTGGATTTTATGGTTTTGTCTAGATATGGTACTTCCGATCTAATAATCTAGATTATAGGTGTGAAAAGTTGTCATGAGATGACATCTTTTTTTAAAAAAAAAAACAGAGCTTTTTTTTAGTGATTTTATCATTAATATTGTTTGTTTTTCCCTTAAAAAAAGAGGTTTTGTAATTTATTTATTTTTTGAATTATCTCAATCTTATCACTTGGACCGTGAGTTTGGTGCGTTAACTCAGATTGACTCGCCCTTTATTACCCAAGTTATTGGTTTATTATGCTAATTCGGTTTGACTTGAGCTTGTTCTTTTTGCTTAATTTTTTCCATTCATATATAATTGGCCAAGAATTGCTTAATTCACGATGAATTTTTATTTATTTTTATTAGATTAATTTGTCCAAATTTAATTTTTAAAAAAGTAATCATGATTTTATAATCCGAATTGTTTTTCCTATAATTGTTAAAAATATAAATTAAAAAGGTAAAAAATATAAACTTATTGGATTCCACAACGTAAATGGTAGACTCAACAAATTAGACTATGAAACTTGAGTTGATAAAATATATTATTTTATTATCTTAATTATTTTATAAAAAAATGTGATATTGAAATATTTTTTAAGCATTTAATTTATTTTGAATTGGTCTTTATATATTTTGTTTTGATTTTTATTGAATTATTTGGTTTTGATTTATTTTTTATATAATTTTTTTTATTCCTTTAAATCCAAACCATATTATTATTGGTTTTCTAATTTGTTAGGTTCAATAACACTATATAAAAACGCTCTCCCAAACTTAATATTTTATTTATAATTTTAAAAAATAATTTACCCGCAGCAAAAAACGACTCAACAAGTAGTGATTCTTGAGAAGAGAATAATAGTTTGGCTGTTATCACTGATCATGATTAAAAAAGTCTATAGCCAAAAAAAATAGATTAACAAAAGTCTTACCGCATCAAATTTTATGTGAAAGGATACATTTGTCGCGAAACTATTTGGGTCCCTAAAAGAAATGTTTTTCAATCGGGTCCCTTATCTATTGAACATTACGCAATTATTCCTCACCTTACAGTTTTTTTCATTGAAATCATAGAAGATGTGGACTTGTGTTGCATTGAAGAGATGCGGTTAAAGCCATTATTCGAACGACAAGGGCTATTCTGGATAGTGCGAGATAGGTGGGAAATTGGGAATCCAATTGGATTTTTTTTCTCGGGGACAGAATTGAGAATGAAGTGAAAGCAAGGGGACCAAAAATGCCATTTGTCCTATAATATCTTTACAGTAGAACAAGCTTCATCGGTCACAACCTTTTTCCCAGGAGATGAATTTGGTGTTGCAATATAAGTGGCCGAGAAGAATTCAACAGCTAGTTTTTCTAAAAAATAAAAATAAAAAAATCAACAACTTGATGCTTTGTACGAAAATTCCATCCACAATAATAAAAGGCTGAATCAGGCAGCCCACGATGCAGCTGCAATTCAATTGATCAAGTCATAATTGATGGTTTTTGATTGAGATCGAGGCCTAGAAAAGTAAAAGTTCGAGCATCGAATCCTCCACCCTCATATAAGAAAGGGAGTCTTTTTATTTTTTTATTGTATTTGAAAGTGAGAAAATAATTATAATTAAAATTTTTTATTTAAAAATAAATAAAAAATTATTTTTAATATTAATATGTTAAAACAATATAAAAATATAAAATTTTTTATTTTCTTAAAAAACACGATTTTAACTGTATTCTTAAACACTACTAAGAATAAAAACCCTATTAATTTTATTAGTTTGTTTCCATTACATGCATTTATTTATTTGCTGATTTAGGCACTGATTAATTCAGCAATGCTTGGTAAACTCTAAAAAAGATTTAAAAAAAAAAACCCTGAAAACAACCCTTGTGAATTTAATTAAGAAAGATAGAGAAGTCAAAGCAATGTTTCAATCCAAAATATTATAAATTTATATTAATTATCATTTTTTTTCCTTTGCATTTTATATAAACACGATCACTTTTAAGTTTCAAGGCTGGAGATTAGATCATTTCATTTAGGTGTGTCATTTCCGTGATTTCAAGGCTAATTAGATGCGTGCATTCAACTTCTCTGTTGACATTTTTGTTGGTGTCATAGGCTCATAGCCAGGGATCAGGCCACCAATGCATGGCGAGAAAAATGAAGCCCAAACGTTGGCTCCCATGGTTCTATACTTCTATTGACGATCAATCTACCTGGCAAAAAGCTCAAGATCCTCATGCTGCACCTGTGAACCGCTCCAATGTCTGGAGCCACTTTATCCTAAGCAAGAACAGTGTAATCTTCTGCATTGATACAGAATTATGTTCAAAGAGATAGGCATGTAAACCTAGTTTCAATTACAATGGCTTGCGAGTAATAGACTTTGCTTGGTCTCTAATATAGAAATTTCAAGGTAGGGAAAAATCTACTACCCTTGACTGAATTAACTGGGTTGGGTGAACATGGGAATCAAGAGTAGTTGTCTGCTGCATAAATGTAAGAAGGAAACCAAAACCAAACCGCTGGGGCATTTCCCATAGAACATGGAGATCATCACTTATGTTGCCTTTCTATTTACTTTAAGATACGGCAAGGCGCCAATCACATTGTCATAGTCACTCCTACTAACAGGGTGCTGCACATAAATACACCAATGTGAGTTAAAGGATTTTATATTGAAGCCCAAACAGCAATCCAGAAACAACTACATAAATAAACCTCGACTCTTTGAACTATGATAATATGTTATATATGCCAAAGCATCATAGACTCTCTGAAATTTAATCAATGTTCATGCTAGCAACTAAAAGTAAGTCCTTTCTGTTTCCTAGAAACACCCAGCTGACTAAAATCCTGGCATGTCTTAGGTAAGCTTACTGTAAAATTCTGATAATGGCTATATTTTAGGCATTTTATTTAACTGTTTTAGTAAATATAATGATGTCTCCATGAAAAACCAACTCACACATTCAAGAACTGCAGTAAGCAATTACACATAAAGCAGACATGCCCGCACTCAGAAACACACAAATCCCTCACTTATTGCTAGCAGTACTATACTATTATTGTTGAAAAGCTTTAGAAAAAGAAGGAAAGCAAAAGGGTCATGGCTTTTTGAGTCTTGACAAATTAAGAATCCAAGTATGAAAGTTCTCCCTTGATGGTAAGTATAATGCCCCAGCTCCTCAAATACTATTTTGAAGGTTTCTTTTTAAGAGAATTAGAAGAGTAGAAACCACATGATTCAACAGTAATAAAATAGCATTAGTAAGGGAAATGCTACACTATGTCTTAGGTAATCTATTGTAAACATATTTAGTAAAAATAGCATTAGTAAGGGAAATGCTACAACACTAGAGGGAAGGCATAAATGGGTCACTCAGGAGTATTAAGCTGCAAATTAGGATTTATATGCCCTTTGATTGAATTAATGCCTAAATATAGGACCTTGCTCTCTAATTTCCAGGAGCATGCAAAGAAGAATGTTAACAAGGAATGAACTTCCTGAATCCCACAGAAGGACAGCTAAAAACCATAGAGAATTGGCATGCAGCTCAGCGAAACCCCTTTTATATCTGCTCTCCATTCTCACATAGCCTCCTTGACTGATCCTTTTTAACTCACTACCCATTTCAATTCTCTAGAATCTAACTACATGGAACTCCTTTAAAAACCATAAAAATTCATCTCTTGTAAAAACCAGATACATAAGGAGAATATCTTCAAGACCAAATACTTAAGATATACCAACTCTCAAAGTGGTCACCCATCTATCATTCACTGAAGTTATTGATGCTTTCTGTGCAAAAAGAAAAGGTGGGGAACACCAATGAAATTCCACGCTGGAGGTAACAAGAGACTGGAAGTGAAAACTAGATTATGGTTAAATAGTTACACTATTCTTCACAATACCCTATCTGGCAGCTAGACCAAGATGGCAATTTCTATGTGGAGCCTGAATCCTCCTTACTTGAAACTCAAACCTTCAAGCTGGGCCACAAATAATGCCTTCTAAAACCACCATCTTGTCATAAGCTTTATACCCTCATAAGAACTTGAAAGGGGCTAAGGGAGAGTAGATTCAGAACATCAAAAGAATCAGGATAATATATTTCTCCAATTTCTTTAAGACCTGGACTTTCAGGAAAGAAGAGCCTAGTCCTAAGGTACATAATAAGACACCAAAACTTATTATCTAACAACATGCAAATAAAGAACGAAGGACGTCCTCAAGATACCTTCAGATGTAGCATTCTAAATCATGGTTTCTTCCCCAGTACACTTCTGTAACCTAAAGAACTTAATAAATCCATATTCATTTTCTCCAGATTTGTTTTGTCTATGTAATGAGCCTTTAGCTCACATTTTCAGTCTCCCACCAATCATGTTTAAGTTAACAAAAAAACCTGCAGTAGTTTACTCTCCAAAATTTTTTGGAAAGAAGAATCCCTGATAGCATTCTGAAATGAGATAATTCAAAGTTTTTTTGAAAGCTTGTTCTTTCTTCTTACAAGCCCCCTGCCTTCCCTACAAGTTTCCTTCTTGACACACAAGTGATCCAATGTTATAACAAATTTGACACCATACCAACTTCTGATATAAATATATGCATTTAATCTTCATCTTCATAATGATGACTTTGACATGAAAGACCGTTTTTTTTATTAATGTATCCAGATAACCAGTCAAAACTCTCTCATTTAACTGTATTTTGTAACAATAAGTCATTTTTGATAGCTGAATGACTTTCTAACATAAAATTGAGCAGCATGTCCATAATTCCCATCACTTAACTAAAACAAGAAAATTATGGATAAAATGTAAACACAGTAATAAAAAACCCAAATGGACATTTAGAAAGAAAACTAATTGCAGGTGGAACACGATCCTATACGAAGCCAATGACAAAAACCTATAGGCTAAAACAATTTGAAAGAAAGAGAAAGAAAACATGAATTATCTCTGTCACGCGCGCGCACACACAAAAAAGAAAAAGAAAAAAATAAACAATAATGCATTGCAAGAACGAAAGCTAAATTGAACTAGATTAATTATACTTTATCTATTTACACTAGCTAGCGAGGTAAAGCATGAAATAGAATGTTGAAAGAGACAAACCATTTTGGAGAGTCTTAATTTCCTCTTAGTATTCTTCTTTGCTAGTAAATGCTGCTTCCCAGCTCTCCTCCTTACTATTTTCCCTTTACCAGTCACTCTGAATCTCTTTGCCGATGCCTATGAACAACAAAAACCACACAAAGTTCAAGACTTTCAAATAAGAAAATCAATTTAATTAATCATTGCTAGACTTGAAGCATTCCAATTCTTTTCTTTTGGGCCACAAAGTTCGAAAATTTGACTTAAAAAGCAACAGACTTTGAACAACAAAGAATTAAAACAACAATTCCAATCCACAGACAGATGAGGCGCGACTGACCTTGTGGGTTTTCATTTTATAGCCTTTAGCAGCGAAAACGGTGAGAGACTGGAACCTTTGAGTGAGTGAGGTGATAGAACATGGCTTTAGAGGAGAAAGTGAGCGAGACCCAGAAATGTTACGACACGAACTGAGTCTCAACGAGCTGTTAACCTTGTTGAGGGGAGCGAGTGGAGCGGACCCATAAGAGACACGGGTTGGGAAAGGGTGTAAAGGGCATGACTTCAAATTGAAAGACAGCACCGTTAAAGAAGCCATTGTTGTTGTGGTTGTTTCTTTGTTTCTGCTAACGTTTTGGAGGAAGAATAAGGAGGAAAGGGTGACGTGATATTGTGTGGATAACAGAAGGACTGAATCGGAGTCCTCAATCTTTTGTTCTATTTACTGCCGAGGACAGTGCCTCAACATGGACTTTGATAGACTTGCATTTGCATACCCATTTTTCTTCACGATTTTTATTTTTATTTTCATTAAAAAGGGCAGAAATAATATAGAAGGATTGATGGTGATTATGAGTTACTTAGAGGGGAATTTATTTTAATAAATTAAAAGGTAAATTTTGTATTTGATTTGCAAATACTATTCAAAATGGTGAGAGCACACAAATATAACAATAAATAAAATAAATAATCAAAATCATTAACATATTATAATTTTTATGTTTGAAATAAAATAATTGAGTTTAATTATACTATTTAAAATTAATGTGAAAATTAATTGGATTAAAAATATTGACTATTTCACCCTTAAATCATTTTTTATTATTACAAAAAAACCTCTTTTTTTTTGTTGTAAGGACTTTATATTTATTATTTTTTTAATTATTATTCTTGTTGATGATGTTCCAAAATATAAAATATATAAATAAAAGATTATTTAATATTTAAAATAATAGTTAATCAATATATTTAAGTGCCTAGATTTTTTTCGTCATAGTTGGAGAACATAAAATCTCTTCAATAAGAAAGAAAACATGAATTATCTCTGTCACGCGCGCGCACACACAAAAAAGAAAAAGAAAAAAATAAACAATAATGCATTGCAAGAACGAAAGCTAAATTGAACTAGATTAATTGTACTTTATCTATTTACACTAGCTAGCGAGGTAAAGCATGAAATAGAATGTTGAAAGAGACAAACCATTTTGGAGAGTCTTAATTTCCTCTTAGTATTCTTCTTTGCTAGTAAATGCTGCTTCCCAGCTCTCCTCCTTACTATTTTCCCTTTACCAGTCACTCTGAATCTCTTTGCCGATGCCTATGAACAACAAAAACCACACAAAGTTCAAGACTTTCAAATAAGAAAATCAATTTAATTAATCATTGCTAGACTTGAAGCATTCCAATTCTTTTCTTTTGGGCCACAAAGTTCGAAAATTTGACTTAAAAAGCAACAGACTTTGAACAACAAAGAATTAAAACAACAATTCCAATCCACAGACAGATGAGGCGCGACTGACCTTGTGGGTTTTCATTTTATAGCCTTTAGCAGCGAAAACGGTGAGAGACTGGAACCTTTGAGTGAGTGAGGTGATAGAACATGGCTTTAGAGGAGAAAGTGAGCGAGACCCAGAAATTTGACGACACGAACTGAGTCTCAACGAGCTGTTAACCTTGTTGAGGGGAGCGAGTGGAGCGGACCCATAAGAGACACGGGTTGGGAAAGGGTGTAAAGGGCATGACTTCAAATTGAAAGACAGCACCGTTAAAGAAGCCATTGTTGTTGTGGTTGTTTCTTTGTTTCTGCTAACGTTTTGGAGGAAGAATAAGGAGGAAAGGGTGACGTGATATTGTGTGGATAACAGAAGGACTGAATCGGAGTCCTCAATCTTTTGTTCTATTTACTGCTGAGGACAGTGCCTCAACATGGACTTTGATAGACTTGCATTTGCATACCCATTTTTCTTCACGATTTTTATTTTTATTTTCATTAAAAAGGGCAGAAATAATATAGAAGGATTGATGGTGATTATGAGTTACTTAGAGGGGAATTTATTTTAATAAATTAAAAGGTAAATTTTGTATTTGATTGGAAAATACTATTCAAAATGGTGAGAGCACATAAATATAACAATAAATAAAATAAATAATCAAAATCATTAACATATTATAATTTTTATGTTTGAAATAAAATAATTGAGTTTAATTATACTATTTAAAATTAATATGAAAATTAATTGGATTAAAAATATTGACCATTTCACCCTTAAATCATTTTTTATTGTTACAAAAAACCTTTTTTTTTTGTTGTAAGGACTTTATATTTATTATTTTTTTAATTATTATTCTTGTTGATGATGTTCCAAAATCTAAAATATATAAATAAAAAATTATTTAATATTTAAAATAATGGTTAATCAATATATTTAAGTGATTAGATTTTGTTCTTCTTAATCTAAGGAGCTTTAGACTTATGATATAAGTTTGAATACTTACAAAAACAGTCATAGTTGGGGAACATAAAAACTCTTCAATGATAAAATTAGTATATTTTCAGGAAAGATATTGAATGATTTATAATAATAAATAATCTAAAAGAGTCTTAAATTCAAGAAATAAAAATATTTGTTCTTGAATTTTAAGTTGGTTAACATTCTAAAATTTATATATATTTATATTAAGAGATGAAAAGTTCTAACTTTTTACCTAAATAGTTTAAGATGTATTTATATCCTCTAAACCTTGTTGTTTTTAGAGAAAAAAAAGACTATAAAGTTCTTTGTATTCAGCGACATTAATGGAAGACAAATATCTTTATATGCTTTTGATTATATCGATTTAGACTTGATTATTTTTTTGTGATTATTTTTAATTAGAAGCAACATCATCCATAGTTAGGCTAAAAAAGAATATATTATTACTCTAAAGTATTCTATTTAAGATAAATTGCATTATTAGTTATTGTTTTTTATTACAAAAAGTTTGTTATACCTATTGTCTATTTACTAGGTAACAACGAGTTAACTCTAACAGGTTAAACTCTATGTTGAAAGTTGAACCTAGTAATTTTATAATTTAATATTTTTATTATTTTTAGTTATCATCTTTGAATAATATTAAAGAATAGACAATTCCTTGATCACTCTTGATCATAACATATGATTATTTATTGATTAAGATATGCCAGTAAATGACCAAAGTCACTCCTAACCATAACTTGAGCCTTTTTATTAATCAATTCATATTAGTAAATTGAACAATTTGATCACTCTTGTTTATTACTTATGGCTTATTATCCATTAAATCATGTTAATGAGTTGAACCATCATATTTATAATGAGTTTATTAAAAATTAAAAATAAAAATAAAAGCATGTTTTCTTAACTATTCAAGACAAGCATTAGACCCTTATGAATGATGAAAATTAGCTTTGGGAAGACAAGCATTAGACCCTTATGAATGATAAAAACCTTATGAATGATGAAAATTAGCTTTGACTTAACATAAATGATAAAAATAAATTTTGGATCCATGTGAATGTCAAAAATGAATTTCTACCATTTTATTCAAAACTCTTGTTATTTTTAACATTATTTATTTAAAAGAAATGATTTTTTATTTTTTAATATGTAGCTCCAAAGATCATTTTGTTTGGGTTAAGTTTTTAAAGATCTAATAAAATTGTTATTTAGCACAAAAATATATGCAATGAAAATACATATTTTTTATGGAAATGCCAAAAACACAAATGATATCTTCTTTTTTTTACTAAACATAGTATTTAACAAAAAATTAAATTATTCAAAACATATATTTTTTATGATATTTTTTCAAGAAAAGCTTGCTCATGATGCAAATTTTATAAGAAAACAACTTTTTATGGTACTTTTTATTTGTTATTTGTTCTAACACATGCTAAATTCCAACTCTCATGCACATTACCTTCCACGAATTACTCACAAACTCTACAATCACATTGTCACATGTAATCATAACACATTAAGTCATCCAAGATTTGTAGGAGGCCTTTCAAAAGAGGTTGGACAAGATTTGGATGGTAAGGGAAACTGCTGGAATACGTTGGATGTGAGGGAACAGTAGCTGCTGCTTTTGAAGGTTGGAATCTGGTAGATTTGAAACTTTTATGTCTCCTTTTCGATTCTCCATTGATGGTGCAGTAAACGGACACCTGTAAAGGAAGCTTTGCTTTGTTAAAGTTTTAATCTTTTTACTGTTTTTCAATTCAAGTCTTCTCTTTCTTTCACTGCTGGGTGTTATTGCCGGTGGTGATGGGGTAAACCTCCTACTAGGTCTGAAACTATTACATTCCCTCTTTGATTCTCCACTGGTAGAGCAGTAAACAGACTCATATAGAGGGAGTTCTGCTACATTGAAGTTTGATGTTTGCATTTATTTTTTTTCTTGATAGCTGGTTGCTACCGCCACTGCTTATAGGGGCTATTTTGTTATGATTTAAGGGCTGTATTGTGGTGACTTGGCACTGGATTTTTCTGGTATGGAAAGTGGTTGTTTAGATGGTGTTTTAGTAGCCGAAGCTTTTCTTGTCTGGGGGGGCTGTTTTAGGTGTTGTGGTTGGAGTTTTCATGGTTGTTTGGAGGTGGTTTTGTGGGCTGTTTCAGTGCTGATTTCGGGATTGTTACAGGTCTGTCGTGTGGTGGCTGTCACGGGTGGAAGATGGAGCTGCTGAAAATGGTGGAGGATCAAGGAGTTGCCGAGAGGAAGAAAAGGAGTTGAAGTGTTGAAAAAAATGGGAAGGCCCTGCCTGAGGGAGCTGAGAGGAGCAGCCCCCTTCTTTCCTCTTTTCCCAGGGTTAGTCAGAAACATATTCTATTGCCCCTCTTCTCTCGTGCTTTCCTTCCTTTCAAAATTGAATGGATCCGATGGCTGGTCAATTTCCTCCACAGTTATGGCGCAAGTTCCCCACCATTGTTTTTCGTCTTCTCTTTAGTGCTCTCCTTTTTTATTTGTTTCCTTCGTCCTCATTTGGCTTGGACTCTTGATCTTTCTTCTGCCTTTTTAGCATCAATTTGTCCGTTCCTTCATAATCCTCCGCCTGCCCCCTATACCTTTTCTTTTTGTCTTTAGCCAAGCACAGCACTCAAAAATCTAAGTGGTAGGGTGTCTTCGGCATGGTAAGCTCACTTTCAATTCCTTTTTTTTTTTTTTTTGGATTTTTTATTTACTTTTTAGGAAACTTTGTAAGTACAAAAACAGAAGGGAAAAAAAGTTAAAAATTATGAAATAACTGGAAATCGACAAAAATCACTTTTGCATTTTTTTCAACTTTTTATATTTTTTTTAAATATTTAGAAAATTAAATTTCTATAACATAATATTAAATATATTTTAATTAATAATAACTTTAAGTAACTCAACAATTTATTTATACATAAAACTTTAGTTTTATATATATAAATTGAATATTAACCAATTATTTTCTCAACATATATTTAATATATTAATGAAAAATTTATTATTTTAATTAAATTTTATTTCATAACATTAGTAATATATCATACATAATAATTATATATAAACATATACTCTTAACATGTAAATTTTAATTGGATGATTATGAACACATATACACTAATTAGTTCTTTGCAAATACCATGGTTGTAATCTTTTTTCATCATTGATTATTTGTTTTGGATTACAAAATAGATTTTTTTTTATCTAAATCTTTATATTTTTAAATTACATAATATTTATATAATTATATAAGAAAATATTTAGTTACATTTAAGAGGAATTAGATATGAAACAAAAATTGCAACCTAAAAAAATAGAAATAAAGTAGGACATACAAACTTTATTTAATATTACAATCATTCAACCATTAAAAACATAATCATATTGATTTTTAAATGTCTATAACCATTAATCATGCATAATAACATATTCATATGCATAAATAAATATATTGCATGCTTCAATTCTAATTATTGACTTTATGTTTAATTTTAAAATAATATTTATAACACTTATAAATATTAAATAAAATCTAATTTGATAATTTTCCATACATAATAAATTTTATTTAATATAATTTGTTTAAAATAATTTTCAATGATTTAATAAGAAAATCATTAATTAAAATTCTTGATAACATCCTCAACTATTTTATGATCAATTGCATAAAAAATTTCAGTATAAAAACTCCTTTTATTTTAGAAAAAAAATATTTTAAAAATATTATTTAATTAAACATTTTAGTTAAATCCTAGTCCTATTAGGACCAAAACTCAAAAAGATTTAATTAAAAATTTTATTTAAATCCTAATCCTATTAGAAAAACCAATTCTATAATTAATTTAATTTAATTTAAGATTTCAATTTTAATATAAAATCAATATTTTATATGTCTAGGGATAAAATTGTAATTATGCCTAAAATACCTATTGTAATAAGGTATAAATTACTAGGTAAATTTGTAATTTAAACCCCAGAAACCCAAAAATTAGATTAGGGACATAATCGTAATTCTGCCTCTCCTCTTCTTTCTTCTCCATGCTGCCAGCAGTGGGCTAGCAATTGTTACTATTATTGCCGGCATGGGCTTCCCACGCCAATGGCAGCCTTCAACTGCAACACCAATGTTGTCGCTACACCACTTACAACGCTGATGCATCTGCAGTACGAGGCAGCCGCTGCATAACACTACCCATAGCGCCATGGCTGTTGTCGCGGCCATGTTAAGTTGTTACTGCTTGCCAAAGCTGAGCTGACCACAACCAGGAATACTAGCAGTGCTGGTGACGTCGCTTATTGAGTTGCAACCACTAAATAGATTTTATTTTCTTTTTATTTCAAAGGTGGGTCCTGACTAGAACTGAAAAATTCAACCTAATGATAATAACTTTATATGAGTTATGAAAATAATAAATTATTTTTTTTAGAATTTTAAAATCTGATATAAAATTATTTAAAGTTTATATAAAAATTATCTAAAAATTATATTTATTTTGGTTTTGAATAATTATTTTAAAATTAGATTATTATAAATTACAAGTTGTTTAAGTGTAGCTTTTTAACATTAATCCATATAAACCACAAATAAAAAATTTTATAACACTTTAAGGAAATATATGTTATTATGTTTTAAGTGTTAGCTCTTTTTTTTTGTGTTTCTAAGTCTTCTGCAATATCCTACATACTAAACCAAAAATAAAAGGTATAACATTTCATTTAGGTAAACTTGAAAACCCAATAAATAATAAAATATTACTTTGCTCCATAAATAATATTATATATATTATTTCAAGATAATTTTAAAAATTTATTCGATCAAGTCTCTACTTGATTTCTTTTATATATATAAAATTGTAATTCTCTGTATAAGTTATATTATTTTTTTTAATTTTTAAAACTTCTTTACAATCAAGTCACACTTGATTAGTTATCTCATTTTAATTTCTAACAAACGGTTCTTATATGTGTAACCCATTAAGTTTTAAAAAATTAATGTGTAACCCATTAAGATGGTTCAAATATAAATCATAATTCTAAATAAAATATAATTAAAAAATTTTAAAAATTAATTTATTATTAATTTAACAACTGATTGATTTATATTTAAAGATCAAGTATAATGTCTAGCAACCTGTCACGATCCCTTAAATATTCAGTAACTCAAAAATGGTTGGACTTAACTTTTCAGTGATTAATTTCTCATTGTAATTATTATCTTTTCATCAACAATGTTTTGATTTAGATATTATACCATGAAATGCATCTGCTATGCCAAATCATGTTTATTTTAACACCATAGTCATTAATTCTTTGAATAAGATTTCAAACTCTTTTCAAATTTCATTCCATCGTACATAAGGATTTATAATCAAAATTATTTAAAAATATATAGAGTATTTTTTCTAATTCACTTAAAGTGATCAATCATCTCTTAATTACTTAAATACCTTAATATAATTCATATCATACCCAATCTCAAGGAAAAACTAATAGAATGAAACAATATACATGCTTGGAAAAAAAAATTACAATTTTGGATGGAAAAGGAAAGAGAAAGAGTGAAGACACTGGAAAAAAAAAAGTGAAGAGAGGGAGACAAGAAAATGAGGAGATTAGTCTGAAGATAAGGAAAGAGGATGATGGATTAGGAGGTGGAAAAGAGGAAGACAAGAAACTTTTAGGAATTAGGGATTTTGTTATTCTATTAATGTGTTTTTTACCAATAAAATTACCAATGTATAGGTAAATATTTATTAGTTTTTAAAGACTGTTTGTAATTTTATCAATAATTAAAACTGAAATTTTTTTAGAACCCCTAAAATTTTCTAGAACTCCACTAAATCTTTCTAACAAAATTTCATTTTGTTAGTAATTCTATTTGTAATTATCAGTGGCAAGTAGTTATAACTTTTTTCCAATTCTCTAGAATACTTTAAGGGACTTAGCTTATCAATAATTTAATTTGTAATTCTTAGCAAAGTCTTATAATATTTTTTCAACTTTTTAAGGGATTTAGTTTGTCAATAATCCTATTTTTAATTTTCAATGGAAAAGTCCTATAATTCTTTTTCAACTCTTTAAAAAAAATTTAGGGACTTAAACTATTGGTAATTCTGTAGGTATTTTATATTCTATATGTATTTTCATTAGTATAAAACAATAACTTTTTTCTTAATGTTTTTGTATTCCATATCTATAAAACTTGTGAATACAATAAAATCACAACACGGTAAAACCAATTATGTTCAATAACATAATAAGAAAATCACAACAATAAACATTCCAAATGTGTTAATAATAGTTTATTGTAAAGCAACAACATATGTAAAAATTACACTAAAGTTAATTTCATTACACATTAATATTTTACAAATAAAATTAGTTTGAAATACTTTTAACCCAAATTATCTTCTTTTTTTTTAATTTCATCATCTTCATCATGTCTATCATAATCTTCTTCAATGAATTAAAGCTCGTTGATCTTATCATCTTCATTGACTTTTATATTCCATTGGTTCTTAATATATCATTTAACTCCTTAGCATCAACATTAATAGAAATATCATCAGCTACATGAAAATTAGATTTTCTTCTAAATCGGTAGACAAAACAATTTAATATGGATCAACTAACTCATCAAGTTGAAAGACATAATCTCTCACGGTTACTTTATCGTTACCATCTCGAACAACTTGTATACAACTTTAAGTTCGTTTTTCGCAACGAATAACCAATCAACCTTAGAACAATCCTTTCAAAAGGAAGGAGTGTATATGTAATAAATTTTTTGGCATTGCTTGATTAAAATAAAGACATCATTGCATTAAGAAGTCTAACCTTTGTATTAATTTCTACCAAACTATGATGGAGATTTACTCTAATTCTTCTATTAATGGTATCATATCAATATCATTTGAATAAAAAGACTTTATTATGCTTACTATGATATTGTGATTCAATCATCTCTTCTAACTTTTCATAATAAACAACTTCAAACTCAATAAAAATTGATCTTTTAACATGAAATTTATTATTATAGGTTTTTTTACCCTAATCACACTCTTTAGTATAAAAGACATATTCATTAATGAAATACATGTTATAGCAGACCCAAAAATGGTAAATTCAAACTATCACTGACATTCCTTTCTATTTAATAAACTTGTTACAAGATTACAACTATTAACAGTTAAAGAGAAATGTGTAATAAAATTAAGTATTATAAGAGTTAAGAATTATTAAATACTGTCTACATGTGTTTTGAACCACATGGTAAATTATTCATCTTGTAATTGAAAAATTTGAGATTCAGTCAAATATGAACTTTGAGAAAGTAAAAATTAACAATATTGCCTCGATGAATTATTCAATCTATTAGTTTATCAACATTTAAGAGAAGTTATTTAAAAATAACAACATGTTAATATTGTACTAATTAAATAAAAAGTCTCAATTCATCGCAGTTAAATAACATATAATTATAAGCATGTCTGAATTTGATTTTTGTCGAGTGTCTTCTTATTATTGCAATTTTTGATATAGGTCATCCAGGATGGAAAAATATTGACAAATTCTCACTCATAGACACTTTTCTAACATTATTATATCTTGAAACATAGTTGATTCTTGTTCTCAAATGAGGCCTAAAATGCTATTAGATAAATATTAAGATTTCTTCAACAATATAAGCCTCGCATATCAAAGTCTCAAAATGTACCTAGTTTTTAAATTTTTTCTTAAGGTTAAACAAGTATTTGTCTGGAATTAAATAAATATTTTAAATTAAATAAAAAAACAAAAAATTAATTAGGATGCATGTGTAATCCCTAACCTCTCAGATGGATACATCTATCTATATTGGATAAGGCCTCCAAAAGTTTCCTTAAACGATAAATATATGGATAGATACTTTATTGAGTTGAAGAAGAATAGAGAGAATATCATCTTAAGTTTGCAGATTGTATGTATGATATTCATTCTAAGCTTCTCTATATGTTAAGTATGTAACTTGTTATAGCATATATATCTAAAAAAGTGATTGATCTCCGTGAGTGCATCTCATATCCTTTTTGATAATAAATCCTAGTAAGCAAATGGAATGAGTATTTTCATAAACATGTGGTAGTCATGACTCTTCATTTCAGACAACCTGTCATCCTTTAAATTCATCATTCTAGATATGTTTAAAGCATATCCATCAGGAAAATATAAATTTTTAAATCATTTGTATACTAGTAATTGTGCATTCTTGTATAAGACAAAGTTGATTTTGGGCTTTGTGACCCATATCCCATCATAAATCAACTTTATATTCTTACTATGATAAAACAAAGGTACATCCATTCTAGCTTTTATATTATCATTTGTCTTCCCCTTCATGTTTCTAAAAAAAAATTTCAAACATTTTTTTTTAATGTGCATAAAATTTAGATTATAGTGGAGAAAATTAGTCTTTTAATAAAGAATCTCTTAAAAAAATACTTTGTTTTACCCAATTTTGAATCACACTAAAACCAAAGGACTTTTTTTTATTGGAATAAAAACCAAACAAAATGCCCTCATATTGTGAGACCACACCATACAAGTCTTCACCCAACACACTAACGATGCAACGTTTTTTTTTTAACTCTACCTATAAAGAAATCATTTCTATTCTTTCTATAAAAGTGATCGATTTACAAGAACATACAGTGACAATCAAAAAAGAAAAGAACAATTGCTTTTTTTTTTTCATAATGTAATCTCAACAACTTTCATTAATAATCAATCTTAATAGAGTATTGACTAGGAATATTTAGAAATAATATTTTGATGCAATAGAAATCTCATAATTATAATAATTTTATAATTTCTCTTACAAAATATTTTTATCTTAAGGACTTTATATTTACTCTAGATTCACTAATCAAATATTTAATGAATATTAAAGATAATAAGATAAATGAAGTCTTTATTAAAATTAAATATATTTACATAAATAAAGTCCATATCATGTGTAATTAATAGATTAGTTACAAGATTATAACATAGAAAATCAACCAAACCACTAAATTTGGCCATCATTTATGATGATGTCATGAACAAATTTCATATAAAAATTAAATTTTTCAAAGGTTGTGATCATGGACCAGGATGTGTAGGCTTGAATTGAACTTTTATTTTTGAGCTTGATTATTCCTGAAAAATAAATCTTTCGTAGAATGAGGAATTTTTTGATACTTAAATCAATAAATATATAAGAGAAAATAAGAAAAATATAAGAATAAATTTTGGATCTAAAAACTTATAAACCTTTCATTTATTTAATAACTCTAAGTATTTATAGACTTTGTTTATATCAATTTATCTTATAAAGTTGTATGAAAATTGATTGGTAAAAATGGTTGGTGTCTCCCATTTATTGTAGTGTTTAATATTATTATTAATGAAATGGTTGGTGAATATTAATAAAATATTAATTAAAAATAATTAATAGTAGAGAAAGGAGACTCTTGATTTGAATAGAACTCTATGCTCTGCAATTATTGGCTATGAATGGGTGCCAACCCTGTATGTAAGTATGTGATTGCTGAGAATCTGTCAATAAAACATTTAAATTTTTTTGAGTAAGGGCGGTGCACATCAACTTCTTAGAACTCAAAAACATAACTAGGTGTGACCTGTATGAGTTCGATAGCCCACTACAATGGTAAGAATGTTGTTGTTTGTACCATGACCCATACAACAACAAAGCAAAAGCTGTGTTATCGTTCGTTCAAAAACCGAAATGACCATAATTTTTTATATATATATATAAAAGAACCACCAACTTATTAGTGAGATTTACACTGGAAAGTCTTGTTAAGTTTCTCCATGTAAGGATTTATAAACGTATTAATTGATATTAATTCAAACCCAAGAAACCCATTTAGTTACTAAATTAGAGATCTGTCATCATAAATAATTTTTTTTTTTCTGTTTTAACATCTTATACAAATAACTATGACTTATCATTTCCAGCTGTATGTGACAATACAGTCATATGACCAACGCAACGCAAAAAAAAAAAAAAAAAAAACATGTTAAAACATCTAATGCCTTTCACTAGCTAGAATAGATACGTCCCTTTTCACCTTATCTCCTGCTTGGTCGTAGATAGCTTCAACATGTAGCATACAAATGGTTCTTATACATATGAAATGCAAACCATCGTGCCAGCATGTGAAATCTAGTGCTTAGAATATGACGATAACCCTACAAATTGGTATTTTGTTTCAAACTTTACAGTGACAAACATGCACATCTAGAAAGATGTAAGAAGGGCAGTGATGACAGGGAGTAAGGGATAGAGGGAAAGGGAAGCGATGAGGGGAGTAACAGGGAAAGAGAAAAATGAGAGGCCTCAAATTATTTGCCTTGTGTTCTTATGTGCTTGTGTACAAGAAAGAGCTTGGCTTACCTTATCCTATCCGCCTCTCAAACACACTTCGCCGTCTCTCTCTCTCTCTCTCTCTCTTTCAATATCCTCTTCCAAAAGCAGTCTCTCTCTCTTTCTCTCTTTCCCTCATATTCTCCTTAACTCTTGTCTCCAAGTTTTCTTTCACTTACCACTATATATTATTATGCTCAACAACAATATCACTACACAAACTTCAATTCACGAACTCCCTCCCTTTTATCCACTCTGTCCTCGCCCTTTTCCTCGCCATGTAAAGGCTGTTTCTTCCTTGTACAGTTAATTGGTTACGCATACTACTCGTTATACGAGTCTTTTCTCTCTTTATCCCTCTATTAATTAATTCGAAAAAAAAAAAAACACTTCAAATGACCTAAAAATATTTTCATTTTGATATCAAAGATTCTTGCACTGTTGCATTATTATTTTGTTTTCTTGGTGCTTCCTGTGTCTTTGTTCCGCATATACATATTTGTTTCTTGCTTGGTTTTGTTTATAGCAATCCCACGAAAGATTCTGTTAGCTTATTCTACATGCAGAGAAAATTAGTCGATAAATTCAATTTGGGATATAGTTTTTATCGTCAATTGAAGGACTAGTTCTTGTAAACCAATATTCGCAACAGAGTTCTTATCTTTTATCTACTCACAACAATGGCTCCCAGAACTGGAAAGGCCAAGCCACATAAAGCTAAAGGAGAGAAGAAGAAGAAGGAAGAAAAAGGTCATTTAATTTCTCTCATATTCATTGCATCCATCATTATATTATTTAATTTCTTCTCCTTTTCTATAGTTTCCTTTATATATATATAATATTACATATTCTTGTTGTTTTTATTCTTAAAAGTTAAAACACAACTATTGTTTGGTTGTCTTTATCTGATTGAGTTTATTCATTGCATTATTAGACCATACAGAAGATCGAAATGTACGGTTCAAAAATTTTCTCTTCCATTAATTTTCTCACCATCCCTGCACCCAATTGGACCCTTCAGTTTGTTTAGATAAAAAGTACGTACACATACTTTTCTGGGGGAAAAAACTATACATACAGCTATAATAAGGGCCTCTGTGTGTGTGTGTTTTCTGGGGGAAAAAACTATACATACAGATATAATAAGGGCCTCTGTGCGTGTGTGTGTTCATATGATATATATGAAAGCAAGTAGTGAATTGGTGTAATTTTTTTAAAAAGTTTTGCAAGAATGCTGAATATGGGTCTTGTTGATTTTGTATGAAATGTATAGTTTTGCCTACAGTCATTGAAGCCACCGTTGAAACGCCAGACGACTCTCAAGTGACTCTCAAGGTAATGTAATAAGTTAGTGTTTAACATTTGTGGTAATATATGTTGTTTGTATTTGAAAATTTATAAAAATAATATTTTAAATTTTTTTTTTATATTATTGTATTTCAAACAAAAAAAAAATTATTTTTTTTTTAATATAATCACGGAGACAAACAGAATCTAATTTTTCTAAATAGTATTAGTAGTCCTTCCGTGTCATTAATCATTATTAACATAGATATAAATTAAAAGTTTGTTTAATAATGTGGTTGGAGTTAATTTTTAATGTTAAATTATATGTTAATAATTTTTTTTATTTTTTAAAAATCAATTTTTAACCTTTACTCCTGCATTATGTTCTCTTTTAGTTTTTTCTTCGGGCAAGGAAACTCTACTGTCAGATATGAGCTGCATTTTTAATGGCTTATGTGTGGTGTGCTTGAATTTTTTTTTTTTTTGTTGCATGTATTTGTAGGGCATCTCTACGGACAGGATCTTAGATGTAAGAAAGCTTCTGGGGGTGCATGTCGAGACGTGCCATTTGACCAATTTCTCATTATCTCACGAGGTAACTTAACTGGTCCTTTTTGAACTAGTTTTAGGAACTATCAATGGGTCTCTTTTCCGCACTGGGAGCAACACGGTGTGTGTTCTGGGCGTGGTCCATTGTACTCGGTTTCCAGTTCATTCAAGAGCCTAACGCATGGGAGGTGGGGTTGATAGCTTGGGGGTATGGGACCGGTTTGATTTTTTATTTTCGGAATTACAAAAACAATAATCGTTTTTCCTTTAAGAAATCACTTTCAAAGTAGGAGACAGGTGTTTTTTGGGAATGTAGTTATAGTTTTTTTTTAAATAATTTTTATTTTTAAAAATATATTAATAATTTTTATTTTTTAATAATTAGTAATAATTTTTATTTAAAAAAATATATTAATGATTTTTTATTTTTTAATAATTAATTTTAAAATTATCACATCAAAATAATTTGAAAATATTTAAAACTTATACATCAAAATAATTTGAAAATATTAAAAACTTATTAATATAAAAATAAAAAAATAAAAATTATTTTTTAAACACAAAATAAAAACATACACTATTAGTAAGCTTGAATATCGGGGTTAGCGTGACTTTATAACATTTTACTGGCTTTGTTTTTATAGTTTTGAAAAAAAAAATCTTGAGAAAAACACAGAAAAAGAGAAGAAAATGTAAAAGAAATTAAAGCCCCCACCTTGGTATTTTTGAGTGAGGTGGTCATGTAATTGCTATTTAATTACATATTCAAAATTTAACGTTTGCATTCATTTAGAAATAGTTTCGTTTCGTGAATCCAATTTTATTGTGCATTTTCTGGACAAGAAAAAATCACTTATCGTCTTCTCTGTTGCTTTGCCAAGAACACAAATGACCTTGCCATCAAATTCATTTGTTTTTATATTTTAAAAATATTTCAAATAAATATTTTTAAATAAAAAATATTTTAACCCCATACGAACTTAACTCAAACGGCCGAATATTTGAGGATAAGCAGCCACATAAGAACTTCAGTCATCATTTATACAGTGTGCTAGTTTCATCATAAGATATCACCAGATTGGTATAGCCACTGCCTACCTGAACTGTTTAACTTAACGCCCAGCCAACTTGCAGCTTATCATAGTTAGAAACAAAGAGGGCAAAGAACAATGAACAAAGTACTTCGAACTGTCCCATTTTTCCTTTCTCAATCTGATAGGATGGCAACTCTTCCTTTCCTTTTTGTTTTTTGTTTTTGATAGGGTATCATTCATTTCTTTCTTTATGAATTTTGCGAGGATACTTTCCGTGAGAAAGAATGGGAAAGTCATAATTAGCCTTTTGTTTTGCTTATGAATTATACAATTAATTAATTGTTGTTGTTTCTATTAATATCACACCACCACAAATTCACTCATCTATACTTAGAATTAGAATTATATATTGTTTTAGAGATAAACGATATAGTTAATTAGAACAGTTGCATGACAACTAAATCTTAGTTATTTCTAAATATATGGTCACTACTCACTAGTGCTTTATTTTTCTCATGCACGCCTTCACAACGAAGGCTGCACCCCCGCATATATATATATAGGCTGCTAGCTCGATGCACACTGATCTAGACTTCCTTTTACTAACTAGTAACTAAATAAGTTGACACAACGTACAATGGTAGAATTCTTATATTTTAAAAATTTTACATCTTTAAATTAAAAGAAAAATATATGATTTTGAAGTTTAAATTACAGTCTGAAACTACGAAAAAAATCTGAGTTCTTATTCCTGAAAAAAACTTGTGAAACCAATTAATATTATTGTTCTTAATCTTTCTACTCATAAAATAATAATTATATAAAAACTTAAACTAACTCTTTCTAATCAACAAATTTAAATAGAAAAAATCTAAACAGAAAAAATTTGATTCCTGAAAAAATTAAAATTTTATAATTTAACCAGAAAATTCTAACGAGGAAAAAAAATAAAATTCAGATAGCTTCTACTTATTATGGTCAATTCTAATCCAATGGTTATATGATCGATTATGATTAATGATCAAATTTATACATAATTAATTTTAAAAAAAATTATTTGTACGTACATATTCAATTAATTAATTTATAATTAAATCTGTTAAATGTTCACGTCATAAGTATTAACGAGGTATTTAAAGGAAACATTCCTAAATATTCTAAGTCATTACTTTAACTTAATATATATTCAAGTACAACCACCTACATATAAAAAAATAACTAAAATGAAAAGTAAATTCATCATAGCCATACACATGTTTTTTTATTTACTACTGCAGTTAAATTATACTTTTACATTTCATCAAAAAAATCACTAGCTTTTATTTTTATTTAAGGATATTTTGATATAGTTTATTGATCATTTGATAATTTAATAGAGGTATTTATTTATTCTTTATAATTTTTAAACAGTTAAATTACTTGATTATCTTTAATTTTTTTAAAATAAAATGGTTGGCTAAAGATATTTTTATATTTTTTTTCTTTGTACAATAAAAAATAATTCCACTCAAGGAAAAGGAGAGATGAACAAGTGACCAAAGGGTACTTCAGCTTTTCAAATAGATTTTATGGTGAATCTTAGATGCAGGTGGTAATTTTTTTTTCCTCTTGAAATATTTTTTTATTTAATAAAATTGTTAAATTTTTTAATTTTTAATTTAACCCTTTGATCAAGGAATTTTTTATAACTTCTAATTTAATTTATTTTTTATTCTTACTTTTTTTGTTTTAACTGCTATATTTTATTTTAAATCCTTTTATTTAATTAGTTTTTTCTTCTAATTTTATTATTTGACATTTAATTTGATAAGGGTATGATATCTCAATTTTTTGATGTGTAATTTTTTTAGTATAATAACTTGTGTCATGAATTTTAAAGTTATCTATAGCATAGCTTTCAAACTCACCTAAAGGGTCATTCTAGAGCAAAATACATGTCATATGTTAAGTGAGTTGATCCATGTCAGGTTATTTGACTCAGGTTAACCCTTTCTTATAAGCATATAAAAATGACATCATTTAAAAAAAATATCAAAAAAAATTTAATAGGTTTATTCAAAGCTAATTAGGTTGCAAGTCGGTCCTATTTTTTAGCTAGATTAGACCAAGTCCATCCTCCTTTATTTTGTTGAAACTAGCCTGGTTTAGGCCTCGAATCACTTTAATTATAGGTCAAATTGTTGAGTTGAGTCAAGTTGGGTTTTAAATAGGTCATTTATTAGGTTATTTCAATCTCATTACCAAGACCAAAAGTTTTAAAAGTTAACTTCAGTTTGCTCATCTCTTATTACCTAACTTACATACTTATCATGCAGTTTCAAGATTGCTCGAGTCAGGTTTTTTTTATCTTTTTTATTCAATTACATGTTTTTTGAAGATTTTTTTTTGAGATTATTCTTGTTATTTTTTATATAAAAAACTCATTTACCATCATTGTCAATTTTTTATCACTCATTCAAATAAAACCAATTTATTTAACTCGTTCAAAGCTATAGTTTGGCGCTTATTATTTTTATTTTTTTATTTTTTATTCTTTTTTATTTTCAAGTTACCCTCCTATTAAAGAATTGTTTCCAACCTTTAATTTATTTAGTTTTATTTTCATTTTCATTCTCATATTTTTAATTGTTTTTTAAAAAACTTTCATGTTATTGATTTTTTTCAATTTTATTATTTAATATTTGATTTATTGAAAAATAAACTTTTTTGTTTTATCATGTATGATACTTCTATTGTAATGAATCAGATCATGAGTCTTAAAAGTAATCTATCAGAAACTTTTCAAGCTAAACCCAAGGATTAATTCATAGCAAGTCCTAGGTCACAAGTTAGGTTGGTTGATTTGGATTAACCTAGATCAATTTTTTTTTTAATTTTATAAAATTTAATAATAACATTTTTTTAATAAAAAATGGAAAAAAAAATCTACTACTTTTGGCTAGATTTTCTCATAGCTAATTAGTTTGTTAAGACTATAACTCGAGTTATTAAAAAAAAATTATAACACACTTGCAGTGTTTAAACATTTTAAAATAAAATTAGTTTGGACTGCTAGCATAGCGCAAGGCTTTATCTAGTTTCTAAAACTAGAAAACATTTTTCATTCAACCTGTTATAAATTCTATTATGTGTTAGATAATGAAATTGCTTTTTTTTTTTAAGATAATTTTTAAAAGTGTTTTTCTCTTTAAAATAAATGTCAAATAAATATTTTTTTAATAATTTTAATATATTAATATTAAAAATATAAAAAATAATTATTTTCATATATTTTCATATAAAAAATTCTTTACCTAAATAATTTTTTAATAATTTTAATGTATTAATACTAAAAATATAACAAATAATTATTTTCATATATTTTCATATAAAAAATTCTTTACCTAAATAGCAAAGACACTTTTCATGTATTAGCTTCAGCCTTCATGAGGTTCATCACCTACATGCAGCGATAGCATTTATCTTTCGATCAGTTATAAAATACTACTGCCACTTTTCGAAACAGTAGATAATAGTGTCATAAGAAATAATTGGAGTGCCAACAGCAGTTTTCGTAAACTTATCGACTCCTGCTCGCAGGTACGCGGACCCAGACTCAAAGATTCGGTGGACATCATCTCTCTCAAACCCTGCCACCTCACCATTATCGAAGGTAAACCCTCAAATTAACGGTCAGAAATTCAGCATTCACTCTATCTCACTATACACCACCAACAGAGAATCTCTACCCAAAAACCCCCCAATTTGTTATTTTGTTTTGCTTAACGAGAATTCAAATTTCTGTTGCAGAGGACTACACAGAAGATCTATCCATAGCTCACATTCGCCGTCTCCTCGACATCGTCGCCTGCACCACCTCATTTGGGGCCTCCTCCACTTCTCCAACCAAACCAGCGGGTCGAATCGGAAATTCAAAGGAGTCCGGTTCAAAAGAGACCTCTTCGACCGAGACAAGAGGAGATAACAAGAAAAGCGTGATCAAGAGCGGGAATGATGATTGTACGGAGGCGATGGAGAAAGCCGATGCGGCGGTTTCCATGTGTCCGCCACCGCGGCTTGGCCAGTTTTATGACTTCTTTTCTTTCTCGCACCTCACGCCGCCGGTTCAATGTCAGCTTTCATTTTCATTATAATCAAAATAACTAACTATAATTATTCTGAAAAATTCCGAGTTTTTAATATCATTTTAAAAAAAAACTGTTTGCTTTCAGATATCAGGAGATCAAATCGGTCTTTCGTTGAAGATAAAACGGAAGAGGACTACTTCCAGATAGACGTGAGAGTTTTTTTTTTTTCATGAATAATTTTATTTTTAGTGGTTTTGGTTTCTTAATCGAGGAATATATTTGGAATTGGAAAAATTGCAGGTTAGGGTTTGCAGTGGGAAGCCAATGACAATTGTGGCTTCGCGAAAAGGGTTTTATCCAGCTGGAAAGCGCCTTCTTCTTTGCCACTCTTTGGGTAGTTTGTTGCAGCAGATTAGCAGAGTTTTTGATGCTGTAAGTTTTGAATCTAAATTGACATGTCGGGTTTTTTTTTTTAACTATAAAAGTCAGTCTCTAGTGATGTTTGTAAAGCTATAATTTTTTGTTGTAGGCATACAAAGCTCTTATGAAAGCTTTCACTGAGCATAATAAAGTAAGCCGTAGCTTCTCTCTAGCCCTTGGCTATTAGTCTACAAGAGTAGCTTGATTGTTAATTGTATATTTTGTGTTCGTTACTCTTTCAGTTTGGAAATCTTCCTTATGGATTTCGAGCGAACACGTGGGTTGTTCCACCGGTTGTTGCTGATAATCCGTTTGGTTTTCCACCACTTCCTGTGGAGGATGAGAATTGGGGAGGTAATGGAGGAGGACAAGGAAGAGATGGGAAACATGATTACAGGCCATGGGCGAAGCAGTTTGCGATTCTGGCAGCAATGCCTTGTAAAACATCAGAAGAGAGGCAAATCCGAGACAGGAAAGCCTTTCTACTTCATAGTTTATTTGTCGACATTTCTGTTTTCAAAGCTGTTGCAGCAATCAAGCATATAGTTGAAAGTAATCATTGCTTTTTAAGTGATCTTGGGAAGTCGGTTTTGCACGAGGAAAGAGTTGGAGATTTAATTATTATCGTTATGAGAGATGCGTCTGATGCTAGCACCAAGTTGGATTGTAAAAATGATGGGTGTCTGGTTCTTGGAGTGTCACAGGAAGAGCTTGCTCAGAGAAATTTACTTAAGGGCATAACTGCCGATGAAAGTGCAACTGTTCATGTGAGTGAACTAATTTCTGCATTTGCTCATAATATTTGATTGAAGCAGGTGTGTGAGTTGCTGAAGTGGACTTTTGATCTTGTAGGATACTCCCACTTTAGGTGTTGTGGTTGTTCAACATTGTGGCTTCACAGCTGTTGTTAAAGTTTCTTCTGATGTGAACTGGGAGGGGAATCGTATTCCCCAGGACATTTGCATAGAGGATCAGCCTGAAGGAGGCGCCAATGCTTTAAATGTTAATAGGTAAGTTCATTTTAAATGCTTTTTAGCTTATGAGTGAATATGTAGTTATCCATGAAATAGCACTAGTGAACTGCTTATTTGTTGAAATCCTCTTATATCAGATCACATATTCTCTTAACTATTCTCCGGTTCTTAATAACACTCGCATTTCAGCATGCAATATGCTCAAACAGACACACTATTTAGAGAAATTATCGCATTGGTGGCTTATAATGTAATACGTTGCTTCATATGGACATCCTCAGATGTTGATTGTCATTTTCTTTAAATTACTTTGCAGCTTGAGAATGCTATTGCATAATTCATCTACGCCTCAATCATCTAGTACCCCCCAACGACTACAGGGTGGAGATCATGAAAGTTTACGCACTGCCAGGTCTTTGGTGCGGAAAATACTAGAGGATAGTTTGTTGAAGCTGCAGGAAGAATCCAGTAAATGCACGAAGTCTATCAGATGGGAGCTAGGAGCATGTTGGATGCAACACTTGCAAAATCAGGCTTCAGGGAAAGCTGAGGCTAAGAAAACTGAAGAAACTAAGCCTGATCCTGCTGTCAAGGGGCTTGGAAAGCAAGGTGCATTACTACGGGAGATAAAGAAGAAAACAGATGTCAGAACCAGCAAAACTGAAGAGGGAAAAGATGTTTCTTCTGGTACCAACCTTGACACGAGCAAGAAATCTGATAGCACTAGTCAGAAAGAATCGGAGAAAATGGATGAGAAAATGGAAGTCATGTGGAAAAAGCTGCTTCCCGAAGCAGCATATCTGCGACTTAAAGAATCAGAAACCGGTCTTCATCTGAAGGTTTGTTTGTTACTTTCAAAGAGTCTTCACCTCTCCACATTTTCTTGCTCATACTTGATGCTAAAGATTTCACATTCATTATCTATAATTAATTCCGGTGATAATTGTTTATTCTATATTGTAGAGAAGGAACCCCAGTATTCTGAATTTATTATCTGTCATCTTCAGATTCATATTTGCTGTGGTTATGTTATTTTGCAGACACCTGATGAGTTGATTGAAATGGCACATAAATACTATGCTGACATTGCTCTTCCAAAACTGGTTAGTTTTTTGATAATCGACATTTGTTTTTTAACCCTAAGACGTTTTGGTGTTAATACATATGGTTTGTGACTTCAATTCTTTAGGTGGCAGATTTTGGCTCCCTAGAACTTTCACCAGTTGATGGAAGAACATTGACAGATTTTATGCATACTCGGGGTTTGCAGATGTGCTCTTTGGGGCGTGTGGTAATTTCTCTGCTGTGAAAGTTGTCTTTCTTGTTATTTTCCAATCAAAAAAGAAAATGTTTTGTTAATGCTATCAGAGTTAACTTGGATATATAGCTGGATTTGGAAGATTTATTTATTTTTCCTTTCCTTCTATCATTGTAGGTTGAACTTGCAGACAAGCTTCCTCATGTCCAATCACTCTGTATACATGAAATGATTGTCCGAGCCTTCAAACACATATTACAAGCTGTTGTTGCATCAGTTAACAATGTTACTGACTTGGCTGCTTGCATTGCATCATGTTTAAATATATTGTTAGGAACGCCTTCAACTGAAAATGAAGACTCGGATATTATAAATGATGAGAAACTAAAGTGGAAGTGGGTGGAAACCTTCCTTGCGAAGAGGTTTGGGTGGTGGTGGAAGCATGAGAACTGCCAGGATCTAAGAAAGTTTGCCATTCTTCGTGGGCTGTCCCACAAGGTCTGCAAATCTGACCCTTCTGCTACTGCTTGCGAAGCGTCACCATGTGTATAATCCATCTAAGTTTACAAGTCAAGTCATCTTTTGTCAGGTTGGCCTTGAGCTTCTTCCTAGGGACTATGATATGGACAATGCATCTCCTTTCAAGAAGTCTGATATTATAAGCATGGTCCCTGTATACAAGGTAAAGATACTAGTTATTCAGTTTAGAAATTCCCAATTTTTTTTGTGGTAGCTGACCATATACTTCTCCTACAGCATGTTGCATGTTCATCTGCGGATGGACGTACCCTGCTAGAATCATCCAAAACTTCCTTAGATAAAGGTAAATTGGAGGATGCTGTTAACTATGGAACTAAGGTAAAATTTTACTTTTCTTGCAGAGATGACTTCTTACTTGTCAATTTATAAAACCAGTAATGTTAACACATGTCATATTGAATTTTGAAGGCGCTGTCAAAACTTGTGTCAGTCTGTGGTCCTTACCATCGAATGACTGCAGGAGCATATAGTCTTTTGGCTGTAGTGCTCTACCATACTGGGGATTTTAATCAGGTATGTGGTTTAATATGATCTAGCATTTCTATACATCTGCTGAATGTAGTGCAATAAGTATAGCATGTATCTAGTTGTCTGGACTTCGGAGAAACTCAAGCTAGTGGAATTTATATTTAATTTCGTTTTTGTGTCTATTTTGAAATGATTCGAACAGCAATTTTCTCCTTTCTGAATCTGTTTGTGTTCCTTGTTTGTTGTCGTTGATATTGCATGTTTAAGAATGAGCACTATTTTGCTCAAATTTGTTCTATGTTGAAGATGATTATCTTGTCAGTCAGCTTTCCTACAGGTAGCAAGGATATTTTATTTTATTTTCATAAACAAATGGATTAAGATGATAAAAATAATATTAATTATAATAATAGGAGGATACCAATGAACTCTGAAAAAGAAGAATTTGTTGACAGTTAAGTTTGTCAAGAAACTAAATACATGTTTAGTTATCATAGATGTGTCACTTCGTGATGCCTATCTTGACACAGTATTCTGAGTTCAGATTAAGAAAATGATCTGAGAGTTGCTGAGTCCTAACGAGATTAGATATAAAACAGTTTGGAGTGTTTAAAGTACGTAAAAGAACTAGACTACCGTTCCATTCCTGAAGATTTGTTAGAATAATTTATGCTTTTTTGGGGTTGATGAGTTTCCTTTTTGTTATCATGAGGTTGGTTTATTTCATTGTGCAATTACCAAAAACCAAGAACCTCTGAGTTTTGTCTCTCTCTCTTTTGGTTTGTAATTTTCTATCTATAGTTATATACTGGTGTGGTTTGCCATGTTTTTTATCAGGTATTATGTGTTTTCTGTGAGAATCGCAATTAGATTAAGGAAGATTTTATTCCCTTTCCTCTTTGCATTGATCCCAGCTTCTGTGGGGTGAATTTCGAAACAGTAATATAAATAAAGCAGACAATTTGCCTCACCTGAATAATATCCAAAAGGAGAAAACAATTCTTGTTCGAAATTTTTTTGTATCTTAAGTGCAATCTGAATCAGATCAGCAGTTTCACATGTGAGGTAAAAGTTGTAAAGGGAGTAGTTCCATACCAAATATAGCATGCTCTACTTATTTTGAAGGCTTACCTTCAACTTTGAGACTTACCGTTATATATGTATTCATGTGTTTCCGCTTGATCTAATTTCTATTGTGATTTTCAGTACTGACCTCCTCTACTTTATTTAGGCAACCATTTATCAACAAAAAGCGTTGGATATTAATGAGAGGGAGCTCGGACTTGATCATCCTGATACAATGAAAAGTTATGGGGATCTAGCTGTCTTTTACTACCGTCTTCAACATACAGAATTAGCCTTGAAGTACGTTTTCATATTTTCATAACTAAAATGATTTTTCTACATCATTCCGACCCCACAGTGGCTTCCTCTAGTCTTTTCATAGCTTTATATGGTGCTATGGGCTACTAACTAGATAGTGTTATGCGATGAGTATGAACTTTTAATGAGGTTTTTAGCTTGACTAATTCAGGTGTTTCTCACTTTATTCGCTTAGAGGGCAATAGATAAAATACAATTTAAAAGGCAAGAGAAACTTTTATCTATTTAAATCATGGAATGAAATAATTTTCGTCAATTCCTCGATTTTGTTATTTGGCGCTTCCATAGTTCCAGACTAGTTGAAATTAACCTTCTGATTGGAGGTTTCTGAAATGCTCTCATGAAAAACTAAAACACCAACATTGAGAGTTGAGACAAGAAGCTTAGATTCTCCTGTCCCAAAGGGCGTCTTAGAAGGGAATTTTAGGAAATTTTCACAAACTGATGTGGAAAACAAAGAATCTGAAGCCACCCTTATGATAAGAAAATTACGGTGCTGGAGTGGGGCAGGCAGTTAGTCTATAAGAATCAAATACAGCTCATTCTTTCAGGAGTCATAACCAGCGTCATGGGAAATGCCCTAATGGACCTCCATTTTACTGTTCTAGGTATGTCAATCGTGCGCTGTATCTTTTGCATCTAACATGCGGGCCATCTCATCCAAATACTGCTGCCACATATATCAATGTTGCAATGATGGAAGAAGGATTAGGGAACGTGCATGTTGCTCTTAGATATCTTCATGAGGCTCTCAAGTGTAACCAGAGACTCCTTGGAGCGGATCATATACAGGTAAGTTATTTCCTTCCCTCTTCTCTCTATAAAATAACTTTCACAGGCAAGTCAGCTAGTGTTTATATTAGTTACTTCCTAATATTTGGCTGAATCTGAATTTCATGGTTTGGTCAAGAAAATATATGTTTTCTTTATACATCCGTAGATGCACAAGTTACTTTGCTCTTTCTTCGCAGATTCAGAGACAGCCTTCGCAATTTGAAATAATTAAAAGCTAGAGAATGGGACAATGTTAAAGTGATTCGGTAGTTGTGCTAAAAATGTTTTAAGGCCTTATTAGAGTTAACAATTCCAATAAAAGTTATTACCATAATTGAATTCATTATTCTCTCAGCTTTGATCTTCTTGGTTGATTTAGATATAGCTTTAGAAGCAACCAAACTAAACAATAAAAAATGATAAGGTGGGACTACGAAGAGCTGAGTATTGGAGAGGCAGTAGTGGATCTATGACCATAACTGGTGTACTTGTTTGAAAAACCAATAAATTTCAATAGGTTGGATTAATTTAGGCATTGAATGTACAAATTAAGATAATACAGAAATCCTGCTTCTTGAAGCTAACCACTCGACCTATGTGTGTCTGCATGTATGCACATGCGCACTTTTTATTGAAGGCAATAGCTTTTATCGTCATGTCCTAACACATTTCTGGCTTCTTCAGACTGCTGCCAGCTACCATGCCATAGCAATTGCTCTATCATTGATGGAAGCTTACTCCTTAAGTGTTCAGCATGAGCAGACCACACTGCAAATACTGCAGGCCAAACTTGGATCTGAGGATCTACGGACACAGGTACCATGAAGTTTAATATTTCAACAGTGAAATCTCATATATTCCAGTGATTTTTGTTCCTTAGATCTGTAAACTTTGGCTTTTACAGGATGCAGCTGCGTGGCTTGAATATTTTGAGTCAAAGGCTCTGGAACAGCAAGAAGCTGCACGCAACGGTTCTCCAAAGCCAGATGCCTCAATTTCCAGTAAAGGTCATTTAAGGTAACATTCAGCAGGCAGGCATTATGTGGTTTACATTGATCCATGTTAGCAAGTTTTTCTTTACCTTGACTTTGTACCTTGAATTCATTGATATCATGAGTTAACAACAACTAAATGAAATATTTTCTTCTATTGGATCAGCGTATCAGACCTTTTGGATTATATAACACCGGATGCAGATATGAAAGCAAGAGAAGCTCAAAAGAAAGCTCGTGCAAAGGTCATAAACTCTTGTGCTTGAACGTTTTCACTTATGCTTCTGGTATTAATTTTTTTTCTCTTTGTTGAAATAATGGCTAAATTTTTCTTTTCATCACGCAGGCTAAAGGCAAACCGGGCCAGGCTGAGGATACAGTCTCAGATGAATACCAAAGGGATGAAATTTTGTCACCCATTTATCCTGTTGCAGAGAACTCAAGTGATAAAGAACACAAATCTGAAACACAATTCGTAGAGCCTAGGAATGATAAATCTGATTTAGGTCTTCCAGATGAATCATTATTGAAGAGGAGTGATGATATGACACTAGAGGACACCTCAGATGAGGGATGGCAAGAAGCTGTTCCTAAAGGCCGTTCACCTACAAGTCGCAAATCTTCTAGTTCAAGGAGGCCAAGCCTTGCAAAATTAAATACTAGCTTTATGAATGCACCTCAGTCATCAAGATTCCGAGGAAAATCTAGCAATTTTACATCCCCTAAAACATCGCCAAATGATCCTGCTGCTTCCACTGCAATGACAGTTCCAGTTCCTAAAACGTTTGTTAAGAGTGCCAGCTTCGGTCCAAAAGTAAATAACTCGGGCGCCTCAACTGGCGGAGCAGAGAAATCAAGTAATGCTAAATCAGCCCCAGCTACCCCTGCATCAACTGAGCAAGCTGCCAAAGCAGCTCCAATGGCAGGTCCAATCAGTGTTCAGGCAGCTGGAAAAATGTTTTCCTATAAAGAAGTTGCTTTGGCTCCTCCTGGGACAATTGTGAAGGCAGTAGCAGAACAGTTGCCAAAAGGAAATCCTACAAAGGAACCAAGTCCTCAGGGAAGCCATGAGACAGCTGCAACTGATGTCAAATCAGAAGGGGTGACAACATTAAAAGCTGTAGAGGTAGGAAAACTTCAGAAACCTGAAGGAGAGCGACAGCTTCCAGCTTCAGAGGGAATGAAAAGTCCTGTCGATCAAGAGAGAGGAAGAGGAGGGGTTTTGGCGGCGACAGAGCAACTTGAAGAAATAAATTCTGCTGATGAGGATAGGATAGATACAGAAGATGGAGGTGCTGAAATTAAAGCAGTTGCTGTTAAAGATACTACCTCTGAAGCTGAAAATATTTCAGACTTGGGTCATGAGAATTTGGATACTTCCAAGGATTCAAATACCATGTCTTCCCCAACTGAAGTGCCTGATACAAGAGCATCAGATGGTTTCCCTGCAGCTTGCCCTGATCTGAAACCTCAATCTACTTCAATTGAAAAGGCTGGTTTGTTGGAAAAGGATGCTTCCAGCACAAATGAAAATGTAGGGGATGAGAATACTCCAGATCTTTCTAATGACAATACAAATGCTAAGCTATTGTCAACTGGAGGAGGAAAGCAAGATGATGCGGAAACTGGTAAGGAGGCGACCAAGAAACTTTCTGCAGCTGCACCACCATTTAATCCATCCACAATTCCAGTTTTCAGCTCAGTTACTGTCCCAGGATTCAAAGATCACGGAGGACTTCTTCCTCCACCTGTGAATATTCCTCCAATGCTTACTGTCAATCCTGTTCGTAGATCACCTCATCAGTCAGCTACAGCTCGGGTTCCATATGGTCCAAGGTTGTCTGGTGGCTATAACAAATCTGGAAATCGGGTTCCACGTAACAAGCCGAGCTTCCACAACGGTGAGCATACAGGGGATGGGAATCATTTCAGCCCTCCTAGAATCATGAACCCACATGCAGCTGAATTTGTGCCTTGCCAACCTTGGGTTCCCAATGGCTATCCATTGCAACACAATGGCTATATGGCTTCCACAAATGGTATGCCAGTATCTCCAAATGGCTATCCCATTTCCCCAACCAGCATTCCGGTGTCACCAAATGGATATCCAGCATCGTTGAATGGTATTGAAGCGACTCAAAATGGGTTTCCAGCCTCTCTAGTCGGTTCAGAAGAAACACCCACGTCAGTTTCTGTTGATGTTGGTGGTGAAAACAAGATTGAGGCTGCAGCAGAAAATGGTACTGAAAATTCTGAGATTGAAGTAGGAGTTGAAAACCATTCAAGTGATTATGAACATCAAAAAGATCAAGAAGAAAACGTAAATCCTGAAATAGGAGAGAAGCCTGCAGAGGTCGCGGTGACTAGTGATACTGTTGTAGCAAAAGAAACTTGTGATAGCTTGCCAACTGAGGAGAAACCAAGCAAGTGTTGGGCAGATTACAGCGACAACGAAGCCGAGATCGTTGAGGTTGCAAGTTGAAAAAAGTTGTGAACTTTTCAGAGTTGGAAAGTGATCTGCTTGCGAAGAGGCTGTACCAATGAAAGAGAGAAGAGAAGCAACAACTGAATGCCCCTGTATTGAGTGGGAAAGAGCATTGTTGCTGAGTCTGACATAGTCATCTATCTCGGGAATGTGTATATTTTCTGATACCGTTTGGTTTTATTGCAACGATGGAGGAGAATCGGTGAACCAGCACGCAAAAGACATGCGATCGATGATCATTGAAGGAACCCAGTTATTTAGAGGCGAGCACGTGTCATTTATTTTATTTTTTTGGCTAATTTCCCCGTTATAACTTTTTGTTGTTGTGAAATTCAAACACCAACCTTGGAGGATTGATACTTTCCAAGTTGTATCTTAGGGATGATACACTATCATAGGTAGGCAGAACTAAAGTCAAAAGTAACTTGCATGCATTACACTATCTTATGATTGATCTTACGGTTTGTTATGGCTACAACTTGAATCAAATGTAATTGTTACCTTGCATTTGTACTGTGTAATGTTCCTACCCTGCCTGGTTATGAATTATTCTTATATAATGCGATGGATGCCTGCAATCTTGCAAATCTAGGCAACATAAACACCAAGTTAGTTTATGAATAAGATACTGAATCATTTGCCAAACATGTGAAGCTTAAAAGTGTAGTTACGTATTCACGAAGTTGCATGGAATCACCATCATTGGTAAGTGAACAGGGCAGATTAAACCTAAAGAAACAGTCCCCTTATAATTACTATAATTATAAAAAACTCTAAAATGTATGTCATAACACTGTAGATTTTTCAACAGTGGATCAAGAAACAATTCCATGTGTACTCATTGTGAGAATATTTTTTTTTTTATCATCAAATTTTTTAGACAATTTTATATTTTTGAGCCTGAAAAAAGGCCAATTAATTTTTGATGAAGTGCAAGATGGAAAGAAAGAGGAAACAATGGAAAGTAGAGAGAGAGAGAGATGTTTCAAAATTGGATCAAAATTTTCAATTTGGTCCCTTAGTTCACAAATTATAAACTTTTGGTTCCCCAATATCGTAAATTTTAAATTTTGATTTAAGACCATTTTTATTTATTTTCAGTTCTTGGTTTGAGAAATAAGAGGGAATGATTGGATTTTAGTGGCAGAAACAGAAACTTTTAGTTGATATTGATTTGAGCCATGAAAAAAATTAATTTTAATATCAAATAGTTTTATTCGATAAAAAAAAATATTTTAAGTGTTATTTTTTCCTTCCTCTTACTTGAGATAGTAAATCTAAACTAGAGAAGTTTTTTAGGTCTTGGTTAATTTGAGTTTTTCAATGGATTTTTAGATTTTTTATATTATATATGAGTTTTTCAATATGTTTAAAGTTTATATTATATATGAGTTTTTCAATATGTTCCATATGAGTTTTTAGGTATTTTAGATCAAAAATAGATTTAAAATTGAAAATTTTAACAAAAAAACATAAAATATAATTTTTTGACAATGCATCATCGATATTATTTTATATAAAAAAATTAAAGGATCATTCACCCTTTAAAATTTATTTTATAAAAGAAAAATGAATTCTCAGAAAAAAGACTTGACTTGAAGGCCAAACCTTTTTCATGGGCTAGAACTAGGCTTTTTATAGGCCAAACATGTGGGCAGGCCTAAGTGGTTGATTTGTTTTTTTTTTTTAATTTATTATATTTTTAACCTTTTAAAATTAATATAAAAAATACCATTTGTTTGTTTTTTAAAGGTTTTTTCACTTGACTTAAAAAAAACTCTTCTTGCTATCAAACTTTAATAAAATTAGGTTTAACATGAATTCTAGATTTGACAAGTTAATCCTAGTTAACTTGATTTTTTTTTTATTTTTTGAATTAAATATTTTTATTTTATTTTTATTATTTAACATTAAGTTAATTAGAAATTAGACATTGTAATTTATTTCAATCCATTTTTATTATTTAACATTGAGTTAATTAGAAATTAGACATTATAATTTATTTTAATTCATTTTTTATAAAGTTATTACGGTTTCATAATCCAGGTTTACTTAAATCGATATAATATATTATTATTTTTATATATTTATTAGAAAAAGAATGTGATACTATACACGTGAGATTTTTTATTAGAAAAAGAATGTGATACTATACCGTGAGATATTGAATTCATTATTATTATTATTATTATTTTCTATTACAAAACGTCATAGCATGGATTTTTTTGTGTTCAAAATAAAAATTACTCTCACCCATTTTTTTGTGTTCAAAATAAAAATTAATCTCACCCACTTTGTTTGTATATTTTTTTTTTATTATCATTCAACTAAAAAAAATAATTTCAATAAATAAAATTATTTAACATAGTTGAATTTATGTATTATTCATAATACAAGATCATATATCTTAAAACATATTTATCTCTTAATATTTCAACTTAATTTTTAATTATTGTCAATGATTTTTTTTTTATTTATTATCATATATAATTCTTGATTTATATAATTAAATACATATATAAAGTTTTTGGTTTATGATTATAATTTTTTTTTAGATTCCAAAAAATTATGTTGTAAATAATTGCATATTTTTTCTCTTTTTTTTTTTTCAATGAAAGAAAAATCTGCAGCTGCGAAGCACAAGCCACGTAGCTATTTACGTGCTAAAATCCATCATGTTGCGAAGAATATGCTATTCTCTATTTTGAGTAGAAGTAGAGAGACTTCTTCATAATAATTATACATTGAACGTCCGTCTTACAGCACGAGAGAGAATTCATGAAAACATGCTTTCACCGCTGTCAATAAGTAGTGAGCTAAGTGCAAAATGCCTAATTAACACGCACACGCTGGAGATCTCCGGCGAAAATCCATCATAACTAGTGTGGCAGCACAGTGAGAAAGTGCTGCTAGAACAACAAACACGTGAAAAATCTGGTGGCTGTGCCCAGCAATGTCAAATGCACCAGGCTTCAAACGTTCTGGTATTCTAGTGATATAAAAACCAACTCCTGCAGTGTAGAAAATTGCCATAACAAGCTCATATCCGAGGGATACAAATATATGTGGATGCCCCCAGTGGAGGACAACTGCGTGAGCTGCAGGAATCACCCCTGAAAAACCCATGATGAGGAAGAGGGTGGCCCTGAAAGGTCTGAAATGAGGAGTGGAAAAAACAGGCGCAAGGAGGGTGATGATTGCAAGTACACCAAGCACAGTTATGGAGGTTAGATAAAAGAACCGTGGATAGGGATTGCAATAGAAGGCATAATAGATGGGAGCAAAGAATGAACAAACTATCATAAGGGAGATGCCAGCATAATCTAGGCGCCAGAAGAACAAATTGAAGCGTTTGGAATGGCAAGCAAGGAGGTGGGAGAGGGAGCTGCAGACCAAGCACATCATCGCCCCAGATAGGAAAACAAACCATGGCCATCTAGGAATAACCTTATCAGAACCATCCTGCTTATTGACGACTGATTGCTGTGAAATGTGCCTCATTAAGACCGAATCCTGCGCAGAAGCAAATGATTTTATTTTATTTTCAAGTATAAAATCTCCTGATAATGTATACCTACACAAGATTTATGTTACTAGTGCAAAGATTTTTCATCCCCCTTGCATCTATAATCCATATCCTTCATAATTTTTACAGATAAAAATTTCGATGTGCTTCACCAACTTAACAAATATATCATCTGAACTTTAGAACAACTCAAGACGTGGGATTGAGATTTTTGTCAGTTTTCGTTGATTATTCTTGATCAGTGTAATAACATAAAACAAAGCAATCCCTCTCTAAGACATTTTTTTATTTTTTAAATTTGATTTTTAATATAAAAAAAAATAATATTTTTTTATTTTTAAATTTTGATTTTTAATATAAATAAATCATAAAAAAATAATTTAAAACTAAAAAAATTGCCATAAACCATTTACTATGAAGATTGAAATCTTCAGTTACTCACCTTTCAGAACAATTCAAAAAGGTAGTTGTACTAAAAAAAGAAAAATTAGGCTTCGATTCCATATATTTTAGAACAGTTCAAAGAGGATAACAATCCAAAAGGGTTTCTTTTTCTTAAAAAGAAAAGGAGAGAAATTTAAATTACCCCATCAGTGCATCACATGGTGTGGCCAAGAGTTGTTAATCGAATAAAAAAAAATCACAAGATGCTGTCCCTACCTATCACAGCCATTCCTTATAATCATCATCTTCAAGAACACTAGAGAGCTCAAAAGACCCTAAGAGAAAATAAAAAACTTACAGGAAACATATGATTATCAGAGACGTTCAAGTCTTGATTCTTCTTCATCATCATCAGTGTCATCAGAGGTCCAGAAACTTTTGCTCTGTGAGTCCCGCACCAAAGCAAAACAATCAACTCAAAAAAGCATCCCCCATCGAACCAAAATTGAAAAAAAAAAATTCCAAAGTAGAAGAAACCTGGAGAAACTGGTGATTAAACCTTCAATATTCTCCGTGCTCTCCTCCATGAAACTCAAAACCAGCAATCCCAGAAATATTAAGAAACCCCCTAAATGGCTGCAGGCACAAGTAAATTTTCAAGTTTCATTTCACAGTAATTTATGTAAAAAAACGCAAGTATTCATGTTATTTGATCTGTAAATTAATAATTAAATACTTACGTCCAGACATTGAGAGTTTCGTTGTGCCAAGAAAATACGCTAAAAAATGCATCTTTTAAAGGCCATTCACATCGATAGTAATCCAATATATACTCATTATCTTGCAAATAATCTGGCAACTCTTTGTATGTCAATAATCTCGACCTCTTCTTCATTCTCTGCTTTGAATTTTTCACTTTCTCTGTTTTCTCATCCATTGAGTGATCCATCTTCACTTGCTGGTTCACCTTCTTCGCGTTTTTCCTCATTCTATCTCAAACCACGAAATCTCGCCGGAAAATACCTTCTCCGGCGAGGGACTCCCGGATATATTTTGGGTTCGTTTCAGGCGGCGATAATTTTATGACAGGACAGCTCTCTCGGGAGTTAGAATTCACCACGCTTTGATGGTGTCATATTTATAGACATGACTAATTAGCTGTACTGATTAGAAGCGCGTGAGCTGTTCTGGAAAGGAAATAATTAGCTGTAATGATCTTAGCTTAGGTTTTACACGTTTCGCTATGTTATTGGTTGGATTTTCTGTTTTCGCATTCTGATTGACATCTTATCTTTTGAATCTTGAAATTTAAGATATCATAGTATAAACTTTAGTGAACTAATCTAAAAGTATATCTATGATACTTCATCCGGTACCTGTTCAAAAAATGATTGGATTATTGGGTTGTTAGATTAATAGTGAGTACTTTTATTTTATTAAAATTATAATATTTTAATTGTTTAGTATTAAAATTGTATTGATAAAATTAATTATATTATTTAACATTTGATCGAGTTAATTAGATTTTATTAGGTTAATTTCTTGTTTATTTTAACTAAAAATTTACTATATTATGTTTTTTAATAGTATTTTTTACTTGAAAATATATAAAAATATTAATTTTTTTATTTTAAGATCAATATAGTAAAATTATTAAAAAACATTAAAAAATATATATAATGTATTTTCACGATAAACACACCCAAACACCATTTTAAATAGCCTCTAAATTAACTTGCTAACAATTATGCAGGTGCTCATATGGAAGTTCCTTGTTTTTAAAAAATAAAAAGTTTGCAAAGTATATATATCCGAACACAAACAAGTGCACAACATAAATTATTTTCCTTGCCAGGAAATCATGGACACAAACAAGTGCATGACATAAGAATGGAGTTGAGTGCGGGGGATTGTTGCTTTTACGGTACACTGCCACGTGCGAGGGTAAAATGTTGTTATCTCTTGCTTAACGTTTGAAGTGTGTGAAAAATCAAATGGGAGGAAGGTGAGAAACGTAATTTAGGTGAGCTGAACCAGGAATTCATCAATTTGCTGTGGCGCCTCCCTAAGTTAGGTTGGAATTAGGCTTTCTATGCTCTCAATCTTTGGTGCTTTATATTTGTGATGTGTAATGACGTGTTTGGTATTCCAGTAAAGTATGTATTTTTAAGAATATATACATATACATATATAATCAATTAAATCATGTCAGATTAATTTTTATATGCATGTTAATAACATATAAATATTTTATTTTTTATGTCCAATAAAAACTTGATTGATTTATAGCATAGCACAAAAGATTATTTTATCATAATGTCTGTGTGTATTTCACTCAATCAAGCTTTGAGAAAGCTCCAAGGGAGGGCTAGCTTCTATGTCTGCTTTAGGCAGCCAACTTGATTTATACGGGAATCGAAGAATGAATTACTAGCTGCTCTGTCTATTCTGAGCTGGGTTTTTAAAAAAATATTTAGTGGAAGTTGACCTAAATAAATTAATATACGCGGTCAATATTATAATTCAGTTTTTTTAAATGATATATTGCTTTAATATTTTATATAAAAAATAAAATAATATTGTTTTGATTAATTTAAGTTAACCCAATAATAACATGGATTTAATTCATTGTTAATTTGAATAAACTTGTTTTTAAATGGAATTATGAATAAATAAATTATATTTTCCCCCTTTTCAGTTGCATAAATGTGTGTATAGGCAAGTTTTGCTTTGACAGCTTCATTGTGCATGGCTGAAATCTAGTTTTTGTGAGTAAAACAGACTTAAAATGGAAAAAGTGTTACGGATGAAAACATTTTTTTCATGAGAGATTAAGAATTAAAATGATATACTAAATTATTAATCTACGATGAGCGTGATTGCTAAGATTTCCTTAATCCAGTGTCCTAAACAATTCTGTCATTGGCTATGTCTTAATCAACCTTCAGTTCAGATTAAAAATTAAAATGATATACTAAATTGCTTTGACATTTGCCTTTGTGTAAATTATTAATCATGTCAGTAAAATGATAACTCCCTACGCATCATTTGAAAGACATTAAAATCGTTTATTTGTAGGCATATGCCACACATATACTATCAAGTTTTTTTAATAATTAAAATATAAATATACCCCTTAATTAACACTAACTTGATATTATGAAAAACAATGGTAAAAAGATTAAAAAGCTCTTGCAAGAGAGTTTGTATGTCTTAAAGAGCACTGAATTATTTACATTACTATGAAAAAATAAAAAAGTTCAAAACATTCATGATTGAAAGATAATCTATTTTTTTAGAACTAAATTAGTAATTTTCCTGAGTTAAAAAACAAAATAACTAATCTAACCTCATACAATTTATAAAAAATAACTATGTCATGGTATAAAGATCACTTTGCTCCCAATACTTAATTCAAAGATTTTATAGTTAAAGAATAATATTATCATTGTATTTTTATAAATAATAGTAATTTGTATCTACATCTATTACAATAAAACCCCCTCCCCTTTATATTTTTGTTAATTAAACAGCAAAAGGTAAAGTTTCTCTTTTTATTATTTTATGCACACAGCACTAAAGTTGACACTCCATGCCAAAATGAACCTTATATTTACTCCAACACGTACTAACATGTTTAAATAAAACACCTTAGCAATTCATTATAGTAAAAGGTTTTCTTAATTTTCATCTTAATTTGTTTTTCAACTGTAGTTTTTACGCCCAAACAATGACCAATTCAATAAAAAAATTAAGAAAACAAAATTTTTTATAATAAAGGACTAAAATGTAAAACAAGAAATCTAATGGAGAATCTCAATTTCACTAGAAAACTTTCTATATGGTCCACTTACTTTCTATTTTATTACTCTGCTGTCTTTTTAATTTTAATTTTGATTCAAAATTTTTTAAAAATTTATTTAATCTAATGGAGGTTTTTTTACATTTTTTTATTTGCATGATAATTCAAAAATACTAGTTTGATTTGCTGTATAAAATAAAATAAAAGGACAATGAGTATAAAATATTCGCATATACATCTATTTTTAATTTTTACTATAAATATTAATTAGTTTCTTATTTTAATATTTAATTAGTATTAACATTTTTTTTTGAAGTTTGCCTCAAATATATATATGTTCTCAACGGGCCCATCTGCCCGTAAATAGAAATTCGTGGAACTTATTCTTACGTATTTATCATCAAGGTATGGGTCGAGTGGCTGAAGAATGGAATTTATTCTTACGTATTTATCATAAAGGTATGGGTCGAGCGGCTGAGGAATGCTGACATTTCTATTTATGGGCAAATGCTTTGAACACTTGCTATGGCAGATGGGCTCGTTGAGAACATATATATATATCCAAGTTGACACTCCATGCCAAAATGAACCTTGTATTTACTTCAACACATACTAACATGTTTAAATAAACACCTCAGCAATTCATAATAGTCAAAGGTTTTTTTAATTTTCATCTTAGTTTGTTTTTCAACTGTAGTTTTTACTCCCAAAATAATGACCAATTTAATAAAAAAAAATAAGAAAACAAAAAATTTAACAATAGAGGACTAAAATGTAAAACAAGAAATATAATGGAGAATCTCAAATTCATTAGAAAACTTTCTATATGTTCCACTTACTTTCTATTTTCTATTCAGTAGTCTTCTTAATTTTTTTTAATTTTAATCTTGATTCAAAATTTTTTAAAAATTTATTTAATCTAATGGAGGTTTTTTTACATTTTTTTATTTGCATGATAATTCAAAAATACTAGTTTGATTTGCTGTATAAAATAAAATAAAAGGACAATGAGTATAAAATATTCGCATATACATCTATTTTTAATTTTTACTATAAATATTAATTAGTTTCTTATTTTAATATTTAATTAGTATTAACATTTTTTTTTGAAGTTTGCCTCAAATATATATATATGTGTGTGTGTGTGTGTGTGTGTGTGTGTTCTCATGTTCTCAACGGGCCCATCTGCCCGTAAATAGAAATTCGTGGAACTTATTCTTACGTATTTATCATCAAGGTATGGGTCGAGTGGCTGAAGAATGGAATTTATTCTTACGTATTTATCATAAAGGTATGGGTCGAGCGGCTGAGGAATGCTGACATTTCTATTTATGGGCAAATGAACACTTGCTATGGCAGATGGGCTCGTTGAGAACATATATATCAAATGCTTGGGCTTTGATTATACTTGAAAATAAATAAGTAAAAGTATGAAAGATATTATAAAAAATATAAAAATAAGAGTGTAATAAAAAAATATAAAATGTTTCGTTTATAAAACAATTCGAGGTATTTATAAATTTAACAATAAAGGACTAAAATGTAAAACAAGAAATCTAATGGAGAATCTCAAATTCATTAGAAAACTTTCTATATGTTCCACTTACTTTCTATTTTCTATTCAGTAGTCTTCTTAATTCTTTTTAATTTTAATCTTGATTCAAAAAATTTTAAAAATTTATTTAACCTAACGGAGGTTTTTTTATATTTGTTTCAGTTGCATGATAGTTCAAAAATATTAGTTTGATTTGTTGTATAAAATAAAATAAAAGGAAAATTAGTATAAAATATTTGCATATATATATATATATATCTATTTTTATTTTTTATTATGAAGATTAGTTTCTTATTTTAATATTTAATTAGTATTAACAATTTTTTTCAGTTTTCCTAGGATATATATATATATATATACACAGCTTGAGACGAAACTTCAGCGTGTCATGCTCAAGGCTCGGGCCAGATCATCCCAGAGCCACTACAACAGAAAGTCAAATAACCGATATTTACGGGCAAATACTTTGAACAGTTGGTAGAGCAGATGGGCTCGTGGAGAACACACACACGCACACACGCACGTGGCGTCTCATTCTAACTTCACTTAACTTGAAAACAACACACCAAGACTCGTTAAAAGAAAAGGAAGAAAAAGTGTGGCGTGCCGTCCGTTTGGGCTGCAGCAGTTCCCTTAATTGAAATGCGATGGCAGCCCAAACGCGCTGTCCCTTAATTGAAACCTGGCATCCCTAACTACCTGTGGTTTGGATGTTGAAAGTCATAGCTCCACGCATGAGTAAGTTCTTACAACTCTCTTATTTATGCAGTTTTCACTTGTTTTTTTCGTGTGATTAAAGGACAGTGTGAAGGTTTTTCTGTGTGCTATATAATATTACATGAATGTGCTCGTGAATTTAAATCTTAATTTTTGTTGAAAAAATTATTAAAAACTATTTTTTATGTTGAAAAGTTTTGAATAAGAGATGGGCATTTCACTACAGCTACACCCTCTCCATTTTAACTCTTTTTATAATACAATGTTTCTTAATATATTTCAGTCGTCAAACTTTTTATCTTTACAATCTTATCCTTCCATGTTAAATTGGCGTTGTTTTTTTATTTACATTTATTTTATTTTGCATTATATTGTGTATACAAAGTTTTCAACAATATTCAAGGATTAATTAAGGATCAATTTAGTTAAATCTTACATTAATTATAGTTATAAATCCGTGACAAATGATAAATTCTTATGTACCTTAACTTGGATTTTTATCTGTTAAATTATATAAGAGCTAACTCTATGTAAATTGGTTTATTTAATAAGTTAAAAAAATCTAAATAATTGTTTTTTATTTTAAAAAACCGATATTGAACAATAAAAAAACAATAATAAGGTAAAAATAAAAAAATAAAACTCACTTTTTAATTGATTTAATATTGAATGAATTATTATTATTATTATTAAATAATATAATATAATTTTTATTTTTATTATTACTTTTACTTGCTACAATGGCACAAATTTGCGAGTTGTTTTTTAGAGTCTGGCTTGACAGCAGCCGGAAAGCATATTCAAAATTCAGAGAGTAGGATGTGATTTTGCTTGTCATGTTATGATGTCAGGCTTGAACTCAAAGGAAGATGGTGATATTTTTTCTTTCGTTCTTGTATGTGAACAAATTGAATCAATATGGATATTATTGTATGAAAATTGGAAAAAAAAGTTAAATTGAATCAATATTAAAATGAAATTAAAAGGAGAGCAAAAACATGTCTGTTGATCGTGGATTGTAACAGAGTCCCTCAAACGTTCTGGCTTCTCGGCGCAGGGTGTCTCCGGCTTCGCCCACCTGCGACGGCTGTTGCATCCTTGGGATTCGTTTGCTCATCATAGAAGATGTTGCTCGGCTGGCTTGATTTGGGTTTTGGTTCGGCTTCATTTGGCTTCTCAGCACAGAGCTGTGCATGAAGATAGATATATTTTTATGTTTAAAAAAAAAAGTGTTTTTTAAAAATATTAATTTTTTTATATTATTTTGATGTGTTAATATCAAAAATATTTTTTAATATATAAAAAATATTATTTTAATAATTTTAAAATAAAAAATAACTACTATTCTAATATATATGTGTGTGAGAGAGAGTGAGATTAGTTAGAGTAAGGTACTGTTTATTTATGCATTTTAAAAATAGTTTTTAAAAAATTTAAAGTTTTTTATTTTAAAATTAATATTTTTAGTCTTTTTAAATTAATTTAATTTTAAAAATAAAAATATGATTTTAATAGATTAATACAAAAACGCTATTAGCCAGCCAGCGGCAGTCCAGCAAAGAATGAAGAGCTGGCTTTACCAACTGTAAACGTCAATTCAATACGCTGGAAAAAAGTCTGCTTGAATTATGACAGCCCCGTATTTCCTTCTGAAAGTTACGTGGAGTTTGTCTCTTTTAATTCCATCCAACGACATTGAAGATGAGCGTTCCTTTTCGGAGATTCTATATGCATACACACGCCATTAATTGAGACGAATCACTTTTATTTGTATTTAATTACTGGATATAATAATGCATTACCATAAACATATCTAATTTCAATTAAAATGTAAATATGTTTTTATTTCATTTTTTTTCCTGAGAAAGCATATCGGATACTGAATTGACTTTCAATTTCTTATCACACTATAACAAGAATATATATTTTTGTCTTTTTATAACAAGGAGGTAAAATTAGAAAGAGAATAGTGGTTTTGATTAGACATAGTTTGAAAAAACGATACAAATTATATTTTATAAAAAATTATAAAAAAAAACTGTGGTTTTGATTAGATATAGCTTAGAAAAACGGTATAAATCATATTTTATAAAAATTTATTTTTTGTTAAAGATTAATTTGTTTGTATTTTAAATTATTTTAATACATTAATCTCAAAAAATAAATTTTAAATAATAATAAAAATATTATTTTAACATAAAAATATTTTAAAACAGGCATTATATAAAGTAATCCATTTTCGATAAGCAAATAAATAAAAAGCATTGGCAAATTATTCCCACGCATGAAGGATGATGGTACATTGAAATTTTCGTCTTCAACACTCTAGCTACTCTAATAAGTCCATATGTGTCAACATCTCCGCGCGTGGAATTGATTTGTTGCATTTTTTAATATAAAAAAATTGATTGGTTACCATGACTTCTAAGTAAACTAAGGTTAATTCCTCTATTCGATCTATTTTAGAATGCACCCTCCATGTTAATCTGATACATTTAAAAGAATTTAATAAAAAAATAAATATTAATTAACAAAAAGCTAAAACTGCTTGGTATTTAAACCCTGGATTGTGAATAGTTTTTATACGATTTTTCTATATTTTTCATAGATTTAATTATCAAGGAAAGCAAAAAAATATTCAATTGGCTTCAGGAGGCTATTTCATCATTTCTCCTTCTTCACAAAGCAAAATGACATAAGTGTCTTTAGAATCAAAATTTATTAAGTTGGCTTTCATTTTTGTACTTTTATCATAGTTTTATTTATTTATTATAATTTGGGTGATTGAGAGGTAATATAATATTTTAATAAATATATATTATTATTAAAAACTGAAAGCTAGTTGGCACGCGTCAACCGTGTGAGTTGTCTCCACTACTTTCAAGAGGTGCGTGAGTCAATATCTAATAGCTAAATAGTGCTTCTAAGGTGGTGTTCTTCTATTACGACGCGGCGTGCATGACCAATTAACCTTTAATTTGATGTTGATGACATATTTTTTCTTTCATTTTCTTTTTTTTTATATTGATTTTCACGTTTTTTATTCGAAGTTTTTGAAGTAGCACTTCAATTTATTTTTATTTTTTATTTAATTTTATTTTTTAATTATTATTTATTTTATTTAGAATGAGTTATTAAATTAGTTTTTTTTTCATTTCATCTGGAATTTTTTTGACATGTGAGATTCAATTCTATTTTTTTTTATTAATATTTATTTTATTTAAAATGATTTTTAAAAATGATTTTTTTATAATTTTATTTTTTATATATATTTTTATCGTTAAATTTAATCCTTTTTATTTTATTTGCTATCTTATTCATTATGAATTTTTTTTTATATTGATGTTTTCTTTTAATTTTATATTTTCACATTAAATTAATTATAAAATAAGTTTCTTAATTGTGTCCAATTTTACGGGTTATAAATTTAAAATATTTATTTAACTTTTTTTTTTAAGTTTATATTTTTTTAGTTTTATTTCTTATTATTTATTTAATCAAAGATTAAATTTTGTAATTTTTTATTTGTTTTTATAAAATTATTTATTAATTTTATAATTATTTAATCAGAAATTTATTTAAATTTGTTTTTTTTTAAGTTTATAATTTTTTAGTTTTATTCCTCATTATTTATTTCATCAAGATTGGGATTTGTAATTTTTTTTTAAGTTTATAATTTTTTAGTTTTATTACTCATTATTTATTTAATTAGAGATTGAGTTTTGTAATTTTTTATTTATTTTTCATAAAATTATTTAAAATTATTTAATTTTTTTAATTTATCATTATTTTTTATTTTTCAATTCCCGAAAAGTGAAGCTAACTGAGGTTCGATATCATTATCTGTTTCATTGAAACAGCACATAAAAATATATAGGTAAAGACAAGAGAGAAGAAACCACAAGGGCCGGTTAGACGGCCTCCAAAACAGTTCGCTCACTAGCCGGCCGTTTCTTCTTATTTGACAGCACACGCTTTTCTAACCCTATTCTTCCCTGTCATTCCTTTAAAAGCCTCCTCATTGGAGAGCTCAGTCATATCTCTCAAATTTTATCCCATTTTAATCTAGCTACTGGACGCGTGCGGCTAAGTTTTCATGGCGAAATTATCACAGCAGAACACAAAAAACACAGCAAGTAACAATAAGAACACGACTAATGGCGTGACCAAGGTGAAACGAACAAGGAGAAGTGTTCCAAGAGACTCTCCTCCTCAACGCAGCTCCATTTATCGTGGCGTTACTAGGTTATAAATCATTTGCATGGCTTCATTGTTATAAGTTCTTCTGCTTGATCAAATTTATTACTTTTATTCTTAATTTTTTTTTCTCTTTCCTTTCCTAAGAATGATACCATTGTATTAATTATTGTTTCAGGCACCGGTGGACCGGCCGATATGAAGCTCATTTGTGGGATAAGAATTGCTGGAATGAATCACAGAGCAAGAAAGGACGACAAGGTTATTCATTTTCACCACCTACATTAACATATTTTTTAAGCTGTAGAGATTATCATGGAGCAATGTATTAATTAATGTGCATTTTTTTTTCTTTCTGTGGCAATGGCCGATGGTTCTTAATTTGCTGCGATACTTGGATAATGCAGTTTACCTTGGTACGTATCATAATTAATTGCATGCTTTTAATTTCTTAGTAAAGCCAATGAAAAAAAATTGGAAAATAAAGTTTGAGATTGAGCTGTAGTTCTTATGGCATATGTGATGACTACTTTTCAGGTGCCTATGATGATGAAGAAGCGGCAGCGCATGCTTATGACTTAGCTGCACTGAAGTACTGGGGTCCTGAGACAATTCTTAATTTTCCGGTAATCTTATGTCCAAAATACATATGAAAAAAAGAAATAAAAAAGTTAAGATATATTCAGATGATTAACGCAGGAATCTGCTGTATTATTGGTTATAGTTGTCGACATACCAAAATGAACTGAAAGAAATGGAGGGTCAGTCAAGAGAAGAGTGTATCGGATCATTGAGAAGGTATAAGCTTCTTGCATCTATGGCTGTGGAAATGAATCTTTGCATACGGAATTGCTAAATTGATGAACTAATTTATACAGCAAAATGATTCTTATTTGTGTTCAAATCTGTAGGAAAAGCAGTGGCTTTTCTCGTGGAGTTTCAAAATATCGAGGAGTTGCTAGGTACTTTACGCTAGCCTTGCTCTGTAATTACAGATAGTGTATACAATTCTGAAGCCTCAAGATTTTCAATTATAAAAGCCAATAAAAAGAAGAAGAAGAATCCAGCCAATTCTCATAATTAGCAGGATCTCGCTCAACATATCCCATAACTTGAGACTTTAATTAATGTTATTGAAATTAATTTTAATGTTCAGGCATCATCACAATGGGAGGTGGGAAGCTCGGATTGGTAGAGTATTTGGCAACAAATACCTATATCTCGGGACATATGGTAAATTCCTCCTCGATGTTTCACTTTTGACCTGTACCTTGGGGTTCTCTTTCTGATCTTGGGACAAATACCTCTCGAATTAATGCTATTATGCACATCCCAGAGAAATGCACGCGTTCCTTAATGACATTACATCACATGCACAGAAATTCTCAAGCTCCCACCATCCTTTTACATGCAAAATGAATCCTAACATTGATCAACCGATTTTTTTCTTGCAAAGCCTTACACTAAGTAACCCTTATATATTAGTAGTCTGCACGAAGAAAAGTTTTCAAACTGCCGATTCTGCACGCAAACGGATTGATCCTAACTTCACTCAGTTTATCTTTAATTTAATGGAAGAAAAACCAGCACTGATTATGTCTCGTTGATTTTTGCAGCTACTCAAGAAGAAGCTGCCACCGCTTACGATATGGCGGCTATAGAGTACCGTGGCCTGAATGCTGTTACCAACTTCGATCTTAGCCGTTACATCAAATGGCTAAAACCCAATCAAAATAACAGTGATAGCAATAACGATCTAAATCTCCCTAACCCTATCCTAGGCACTGATAGTTCAACTCATCCTAACCCTAAACAAGAGCTTGGAACAACCTTCCTTCAAAACCAGCAAACCTACCAACCGAGTGAAACTACATTAACTCAACCACGGCCAGCAACGAATCCTTCATCTGCCCTAGGGCTCTTACTTCAATCATCGAAGTTCAAGGAGATGATGGAAATGACAGCAGTGACAGATGGCCCACCAACCCCACCGTCGGGCTTAGACCTGACACCATGTAGCTTCCTTGAAGACGTACAGACATATTTTGACTGTCACGATTCACGTAACTACGGAGATCAAGGTGACGACATGATTTTTGGCGACCTCCGCTCGTTTGTGCCACCCATGTTCCAGTGCGATTTCGAGACATAAAGATTAATTAAGGTGATCTTGTCACTACACATTAATTTATATAATTAAATTAGTTTGAAGGTTCTTTGTGAATATGAGACCTGCAATATGGTCTATGGCTTTCCCTCATCAATTGGTGAAGGGTTAAAGTAGTTCTGTAGGGCTGCATGCGCTTTATTTGGAGAAGAAATGGAGAAACGAGGCGGAGAAGAGATTTATTATTCGGTTCATTTGTTTGTAGAGCGACAAGGGCAAATAAACAGTGGTATTTTATCATCATTATTTTGTACGAATAAGATGTATAATTTTTTCTATCAATAAAATGTCTATGAAATTGATGTAATTTTCATTTTTCATTAATAAAATGTCTACATGTGTGCATAAAAAGAAAGATTCTCTAAGATGGACTAAATCGATATATTATCTCTTCATCTGCACAAATTATTCTTCAAAAAATAACGCATCAAAAAAGTTATAATTAAGCATATAAAAAATTACTAATTTGATTTTTTTTTTTTACAGAATATAAACATTGCCGTCTCTAATTTTTTACCCTTTTTTCAACAAATAATAAAAAAATGCAAAAAAAAAAACGCCAAAGTTCTAAAAATGAATATGGTTTCCTACGTGATTAGGTAAATTTCTGGTTATTTTATAATTTTTTTTTTTATCATTTCTACAAAAATATCCCTCTCATTGAAATCATCCTTGTCCTCAAGGATGCTCAATAATGGAAAACAAGAAATAAGGACTCTAAGGATGTGAGACTTTCCAAGCAACCTCTTTCGCGCTCAGATTGGACCTTTGGACACCAGGCCGCTACCACCCACTTCAATATTCTTCTCTAGTTAACAACAAAAGTTTCCTTTTGTATTGACCAACTAAACTTGGGATGTTGAGATTTATATTTTCAAATATAGAAATATATCACCGTGAATTTTCATAATATATTCTGGTGTTTTCTTTTTTATTTTAAATGGATAATGAAATAACTAAATTACTTTTAGAAATAAAAAAATTTAAATATGTATAAGAAAAAATTTAGTATTTTTACAATTATTTTTATTATCATTATCAATTTCACTCGGAAGGTATTTAATTAAATATATAAAATAAAAAGTAAAATGAAACGGTTAAAATACCTTTAAAAAATAAAACTATTGTCTTGGGGCATTTTCATCCTTTTTGCAATGGTTTCTTTGGTTATTATTAAATCATTTTAGATGTAGTTTGATATTTTTTTAATTATATAAAAAAAAAATACTAGGAGTGTGTGTAGCGCACCATTTTATGTCTTTTTCTTGAAGTTGCTGTGCTTGTAAGTGACAGTGATTTGATTTGTTATTGGTGAATTTTTCTTTTTTTTTTCTCTTGTTTTTTGAAGATTATATTTTAATAATTTTTTGTTGTTGATATTTTAACTTGTATTTTTATTTTTTATTTTTATTTGTTTTTTTTTTAACTTTATATTTGTTTTTAATTTTATATTTCAATCTTTATTTACTAAATATTATTATTTTTAATTTAATCCTTATTATTTTGATTATTTTTTTGGGCCTTTTGTTAAATTGATTAGTTTTTCAATTTTATCTTTTAGTAAAAAAATTGTTTTAATTTTTTATTTCAATTTTTATTTTTTTTGTTTTTTTTGTACAATTATTTTTTCCTTTTCATTTTAGTACCCTTTAATAAAAAATAAAACTTATTTTTTATTTTAATTTTGATCTTCATTATTTTAATTTTAATTTTTTAGATTTTTTTATATAATTAGTATTATTTTTTCAAATTAATTTTTTAATATTTAATTAGTTGAGAATTGAGATTTATGATTTTTTCATAGTACTTTCAATCCAATATCTAAGGTCATGAATTTGAAAAATTAACACGTGTTGACATTGTATATTTTACTTAATTTTTTTCGGCTTTGTGGTTCTTTATGTTTTCTTTTTTGCTAGGCTACCCCCATCTGATGACATGGATTGTGGGTTTAGAGAGGTAACTCGTTGTTGTTGATATTTTAACTTGTATTTTTTTTTTTTTAAGTTTATATTTGTTTTCAATTTTATATTTCAATCTTTATTTACTAAATATTATTATTTTTAATTTAATCCTTATTATTTTGATTATTTTTTTGGGCCTTTTGTTAAATTGATTAGTTTTTCAATTTTATCTTTTAGTAAAAAAATTGTTTTAATTTTTTATTTCAATTTTTATTTTTTTTGTTTTTTTTGTACAATTATTTTTTCTTTTTCATTTTAGTACCCTTTAATAAAAAATAAAACTTATTTTTTATTTTAATTTTGATCTTCATTATTTTAATTTTAATTTTTTAGATTTTTTTATATAATTAGTATTATTTTTTCAAATTAATTTTTTAATATTTAATTAGTTGAGAATTGAGATTTATGATTTTTTCATAGTACTTTCAATCCAATATCTAAGGTCACGAATTTGAAAAATTAACACATGTTGACATTATATATTTTACTTAATTTTTTTTGGCTCTGTGGTTCTTTATGTTTTCTTTTTTACTAGGCTATCCCCATCTTATGACATGGATTGTGGGTTTAGCGAGATAACTTGAGTTGACTTGTTTTTTGCTTCCTGAGTTACAAATTTGTCATTCTAACTCTCAATTTTCATCATTTTGTGTTTAATAAGTTTAAAATTAAGTTATATTATTTGTCTCATTTTACAAAAATATTTTTACTTAGTTTATTGGTATCACTTTTGTTGTTTTTAAATTTAATCTATTTGTTGTAATTGTTTATTTTTTTATTATCAAATTAAAATAAAAACTAACTTATTTGATTCAATCTAATTTAACACCAGCGTCACTTGCACAACTTAAACATTCTTTCATGGCACAAAAACAAATATATTCTAATACCACAGCTATCAATCCCTCATTCAAACTACTAATAACACTCCTCCACATTGTCCTCTCATGCAACTTCTCAAATTCTTTCATTGCATCAATGAGTTTTCTATTCCCAATTCGTGAACACAAAGCCTTAACAAACCTATCCCGAGTTAGATCATCCCGGTAAGCCAACAAATCCTAGAATCACACCCTCACCTTACCATTCAGAAGACACAGTAACATGTTCAAGTTATATGACCATCTTGAAATATGATCCTATCCAACCCCTCATCTTTTTTCTTCAAAGAAGGACAATTAAGTTCATGCCATGCAATTTGAAAGATAGTATTAAATTGTAAGTGCTCACCTACTTTACTCTTCAATTCTCGTGACTCGAAGGTTGCAAGACCATCATGATCTAATTTTAATAAATTTCGCAATTAGATTTAATTTAGAAATTATTTATCTAAATTCTGCTTGAGAAGCTTTATTTACTCATCAATTTCTCGAAACTCTAACCTTATGTATTTCAATTGTTTCTCAATGACTAACATTTGATTATTTTTCACCACTTTTCATATTAGTCCGAACCATTATTTTGGTACCAAAATTGTAACATATCATGGAAAAGATAGAAATAAAAACAAGGTTTATGACAGAAAAATAAAAATAATAGTTGTGATTGGTTTAAAAAGCCTATTCTGAACTTCGAGTCAGTAAATAATTAGTCCCTAAACTATTTGTGTTATAGTTTGGACCATTAATTAGCATGTTTTTTGGTTAGTAATGTTATTATTCTCTTAAGGTTTTTGTCCACTTCGACGGCATATGTGATTACATGGCCTATCAAGAGATGAGGTCTTTACTATAACCTAAAATAGCTTGATAATTAAGTTCTTTTATAAATTAAATTGATTTTAAAAAAACTCTAATTAGCCTCGAAAAGGAAAATCATCTTCCTCTAGGGAAAAAATAAAAAGAATCTTCTTCCATCACATGATCAAATTAATGCCACCGCCATCAAAATTAACCTCGATGTCTATATACCCTCCCCACAAATTTATTTATCATAAAACTAATTAAAAGAAAACAATCTTAATTATTATTAAACCATCACGAGGGAGGTGTATATTTATTTTTGCTGCTGTGTTTGTTTTTAATGGTGAGAATCATGGTTAAAAGCAATAAACACAACAATAAAAATAAAAATAAAAATATATTATTTCTGCTCTAATATTTTTTATCATAGAGAATTATATAACATAAAAAAAAATTTAAAAAAAAAGAAATAAAAAAAGCAAACACCTCCTAGATCGAACACCACTACGAGTCTACTACATTGCTTCTCTCTCGTGGTGACATAACCATTATATTTTCATAATAAGCTCAAATTATTTGGTGACATAATCATATAACTCTCTCTCTCTCTCCCCCCCTAAAAACTCACGTGCTTAAGTATCTCTTCTAGCTCACGTGACTTTAGAAACGGTCAAACTTACCTCATAAATGAAAATGTAGATGAAAAGAGGATATTATTAAAAAAAAAAAAAGAGTTAAGGACTCGAATCAGAGTAAAAATAGATCAAGGACTAGTTTATAGTTGGCCGGAAGTTAATTTTTTAACCAATTGGAAATCCGAATGGCAAAATTCAACAACGTCAAATGCCACAGTAACTAATAAGGAAGACAAGTCACCGTAGTTTTTAATATTCTCACAGACACGCTCCTCCACCTTTGCTGCTTGTTCTTGTGTTCCACGGGAGTTCGGCAGTCCAACAAGTTGTTTATTTAAAAATATTTGTTTTAATATATTAATTTTAAATATAAAAAATATTATTTTAAAATATTTTAAAATGAAAAATATTTTTAAAAGTATTATTTATTAAAATTTTAAACATTTTAAATGTTTATGTGTGTTTTAAAATTATATTCAACTTGAAAAAAAAAGTAAAATTAAAATTATTTTAATTTTTTTGTAATTTAATCTATTAAAATAAAATATTTTTTAAAAAGTATTTTAATATTTTAAATAAAATGTACTTTTAAAAATCACGGAATAAAAAACACGCACTTACCGAAATTGACCCCCTCAGTCACGGGGCACATGAGCACGAATGCACACTGTCATTTCACTTGGGCAATCCCGTAAAATCCCGACAACATCAACCACCGTAGAGCCATTTCACAGCTCCCAGCGCCACAACCTCAAAACTACAAGCGTCACCTTTTCCCGCCCAAAATACTCATATCAAAAACGAAAAAAAAAACTCAAGTTACTGCTAGGAAGGATTTATACAAAAAAATTCTCTCCGACAGTGGAGTTGCTAGAGAGAGAATTAAAATGCCAGATCTAGGACTAGGAGGTAACCTCTCTCTCTCCTCTTCTCTTACACTCACGCGCTGCCCTGCTCTCAAACCCAACTCTCCTCTCCCTCCTCCTCCTCCTCCTCCTCCTGACGCCATTGATCAGTCAGATTCAATTACCTCAACGACAGCGACAATAACATCTGTTTCAGTCAAAACCCTAGTTAAATGGAACCAAAGTGTTCCAGAAGGAGCGGCAGATTTGTGCAATGGGAGTTCAATTAGGGCTTTGAAGCGGACCAGTGGTGGCCGATTGGGTTTCAAGAAGGGGTTTAATAATAATATTAGTAGTAATAATGGTAAATGCTTGGATGATTACGTTAGGGTTTGGGTTCAGAAGAAGATGGATGCGGGTGTCTCACAGTCTCGCTGCCTTCTTCCTTTTCTTGTTGGTGCAAAGAAAATGGTAGATTTTTTTGAAACTTTTTTTTTTCTTTGAAGTTAGAATTTGGGGTGGAAATTTTGAATTTTTGGTTAAATGGTGTAATTAATTGAGGCAATTTTTTTTAATATGAAATTTCTGCTTCTTAGCTTCTAATTTTTTTTTTGGGCTTCTTAAAAGCAAAACTTTGGTGCTAGGATTTTCAGTTTTGGTTACTTGGGGTAGTAAATCGATGGTTTGCGTGAATATTGGAGGCTGCTCTAGTGTTTCAATTTTATCTTCCTTTTTTATGGTAATATCAAGACAGAATTTGCTGCCTTTCTTACTTACTTTTTAGAATCTTATTGGACTGTATTCTGCTTTTGTGTTAGTTAATAAGTTTGCCGAGGGAGATTGTGATTTCTTGTATATCTGTGCCACTCAATGATTTGGGATGTAAGTGTTGTGATATTATTTATATGTTGGCTCTAGTATAAATTTTGGGTGATCTTTGGAAAGCTATTTGTGTAGGATCTGATGATTTCCCCCCTTTTAATTGCTTCTAAAGATAGGATTTACAAACTGATCTATTAGGAGATCGACAGAATTAAAGGTTTTTAATTTAAATTGCAAGAAAGAAAATTATGAATTGATTATAGATGGAATCTTGGTTAAAGTTCTGGAATGGGTCCTTATGGCGAACATTGTCTGGTGCTTGTTGGGCGAATTATAGCTTGCTTTCATTCCAGGGGACAGTTGTAGAGATTATATAATTCAAAGCACATTATGGATAAATACTAAGTGGATAACGGCTAATCAATTTATTAAATGCTAAATGTATTCTGGGTTGTTCAATCATCTTGAGCTCCATCTTTTAGCAGGTCATAGACTTTCAACTCCTGTGTTTTCCTTGTACGAAATGATTTCTGTAGTGCCAAGTCTGCGTATTGTGTTTTTGGTTTTGGTATGAAGGATGGAAATAAGGTCAATAGGGATGTGAGGGAGCTTGGTGCATTTTCTCTTTAAAGCTATATATTTCCTTTTACTAATTGTTGAGGTTTGTGGGCATCTATGTAGAGCTTTGGCAGTAGAAATTTTTATTCTTTTCATATACTCAATAAGAACCAGAACTCGGAAGCCTACGGAAGAAGTTCATGTCCAGTACAGTTTCTTGTTTGATGCATGACTGACTGAAGATTTCCAGATTTCGCTTACCTTTTTACCTAGGAATAGAGTGTAAAAGTTATCCATGCAAAGAATTTGAAATTTTGAATATTATAGGGAATGTGGCATGCATAAGCATTCCAGTTTTTGAATTTAGAAATCAGTGTATGCATGTGTGGAGCTAACAGTTTCTTGTTTGATTCATGGCTGACTTTGAAGATTTTCAGATTTTGCTTATTACCAAGGAATGGAGTGTAAACATTGGTCATGCAAAAAAGTTTGAAATTTGAAATACTATACTGATTGTACTATGAATATGGGTTCCAGTTTTTGAATTGAGAAATTAGAGCATGCTTGTTCCACCCCTTTTTTGCAGATTTGTAATTGTGAAGCACATTGTGTGCAATTATGGTTTCCTGCAACTGACATCAAAGCCTTCTTGTACCCATTCCAGGTGGAATGTCTCTTTTGCTGTAGATCTATCTACCCCGGGGAGGGAATGCAATGCTCTGTTCGTAACTGTCAGGGAGTTTATCACCTGACATGTGTTGTGGAAGGGCTTGGAGTCTCAAATCTGAGAAAATTCAAGTGCCCTCAGCATGTAAGATCTAGTTAATCATGATATCATTCTTTGATACATAATATTTTTCACATTTATATTCTATGCTATTTTCTGTCCATGTAACAATGTTGTACCTTTTTTACTAAAAGGAGGAAAACAAGGTGAAATAGATGAATAGGAGTTCCCAGGATGAAAGGTCAATCGTGACTGATGTCCTGTCAGCTGTGCTCTACAATTGTTTATATATATATATATATCATGATTCTTGTCACAAATATTGCTGACTATTAGCAGTAAGCATTCGTGGTTCTCTTGCACATATGTGACATGTCACTACAAACAGGAATGTTTCACTTGCAAAGGGAAATTTCATTGGCGGTGTGTTCGATGCACAGTAGCATCACATAATCAGTGTGCACCATGGTCTGATGAAGTAGTTTATCTGGAAAACCAACCAGGACGAGCAGTTTGTTGGCGGCATCCAACTAATTGGCGGCTAGATAAGAAGGTCAATCTCTTCTTTCCTTCACTAGCAGCTCATTATTATCCTTTTTGGAATTTTGGTGCATAAAGTTTTCTAATACAGTTATTGCTTTGTCAAAAAATTAGTGAAAGGGTTGACAAAGTTATAATGTATTCTCAGTATGATAGCTTAATGCAACTGTGTTTATTGTCTCACATGTCTAATCAGTATTGTGGGATATCATATGGTTCCACTGCCAAATTCTACAGATCAAACAAAATTTTTGGTAATTGACTATATGTGATGTGCAACTTTTGCTTAGGATCTTTCTACTGGGTTGGCAATTCAAAAATATGTTATTCTTTATCATGCTCCATGATGTTTGTTGTTTGACTCAAGATTTTAAACCCAGCTATAAAATGTAAAATATGGAGTTCTGGAGTCCAATTCTAGCAAGAAGTGGCTAAAGTTAAGTAGTTTAAAGATTTGAAGAACTTCATGATAATAGGACCAGGAATTATTCCAGCCATGTAGATAGTTCGTTTATATTTCATTTAAGTTGCTTGAACATGTTAATTCCACTCATATTTCTAGCATTTGGTTTATGAGACTGCAAAATACCTTGGGTTTGTCTAATGAGATTTTGAGGATCCCAAAGTTTGTTTTGTAAAGGAATGTCGGATTCCCATCCCAAAAACCTTTTACAAATCAATTTGGTTTAAGTGATTCTCTCTCCTTGTTGAAGTTCTGAACCTGGCTGTTCTTGGCATCACTTTTCCAGCAATTTCATGCTCATATTTCCGTGGCTAACTTTTTATCTAATTTCTTGACTTTGACTTGTTAAAATGGGAAGTGGTAATTGCTAACTACAGGCAATATGCTGATTATTTTTTTCAACACTTTTGTAATGGTTCAGCTTGATGCTGATTTGTCCAATGAGCATTAATTACTACCTAAACCTGCATCCTCCCCTATATTCATTTGGATGCAATTTGTATTTTTGTCAGATTTATGCTATTTTGATGCAAATACATTCACTTTCCTCCATTTTACAATCTTCAGGTCCTTGTCATGATCAATTATGACATTACATATAGTGTTTTCCACAAAAAATTGAGCTTGTGAATCTCTGTAATTCAGCTATGTTGCTTGTTTGGTAAATTCATTCATTTTGAGTTCTTATCCAATATGTGATGGCACACAGTACTATAGTCATTTTGTTTTACTGTCAGCAGTCCTTTTTTTGATCTGCAAAACACTCGTTTAACTTGAAATGGTAATAATGCAACACTGATCGATGGTAACCCCTGTGATAAACTGATTACTTTTGTGGTCTGGCAGTTAGAACAAAATGACTTGAGAATAACATAACCAGTTACTTTCATCTTATTGAACACTTTTCTTTTGTTGAGATTTTATTTCTTCATTCCTTTTTTTATTGATTAGGCTGGCTGACAGGTCTGATATTTGTTGAATGAGCAGCATGTGGTTCCTGCAACTGATATCGAGGTCAGATTTTTTGCAGTATATTTTACCTTGATAGTCGACATGTCTCAACAGGGAAAAAAAAACAGTAAAGACAATGAGAAGAGGCGTTGTAGGGATAAGCATGCCCAGCTTGTTTAGCATTGACCCTGATGAAAGAAACAGTCAATATTGCTCATACCAGGATAACCTACAACTACTAATTTCTTTCCCTTACGGATACATCCTGCAGTTCACAAAATACGCCCTTCATTTCAATGTTAGGTCAAAGACACAAAGGACAAGTATTTAGACATAACTGAGACTCAAAGGACCAGTATTTAGACATAACTGAAACTGACTTTTAGCTTGATCCATGGGCAGCTTAATTGAACTTGTCCAAATATGCAAGGCCAAGTCAGTCGTATAGTCTACATCAAGTTATTTAGTGTAATCACAAGTAATGAATACCTTTTCTTTTCACCCTGGCATCTGAAATGGAGAGGCAGTCACTAGGTTCTTATTTCATTAGTGTTTGTACTTGCAGTGTTTTTTTTCTTTTCTTAATAATCCGAGATCAGCATAGAGTTGGATGTGAAGCTATACAAGATTGAATGAGAAAGTTAGCACATGCAAAAAAGAGTAGGGTTAACTACAAAAATACCCTTCACCTGTAGGATCATTATCAATATTTCCCTTCACCAATTAGTTCCCTCAATTTCACCCTTAATGCTACTAAATGTTCTCAATTGTACCCCTACCTATTCCATCCAAATCTGGTGACACATTCTTGTAAATATCCATGGAGCAACTCCAGAATTTAAAGACTTGTTAAATTTAGAATGAAACAAACAAAATTGATAGTAAAAAATTGGAATACAATGAATTGAAACCTGAATAATTGTATTTTTCTTTCTTATTTTTTATTTTAAATGGGATTCAAATTTTATTAACTTTTAACTTTAAATTGCTTTATTTTTTGTAATTCTGAGTCTACATGAAATCCAATTTTTTCAAAATTTTTAAAATTGAACTCTTCTTTTTCATCATCAATTTTTTTATTATTTATAACATTAAAGTTGATTAATCTTTAAATTCTGGAGTTCTCACATGGATTTTAAGGATATATGTTTATGGAACAGAATTGAAAGGGTAGCACTGAAAACCTTTGGTAACGGTAAGGATGAGATTGATGGAAGCGATTGGTGAAGGGCAATATTGATAGCAATCTTATGGGAAAGGGGTATTTTTTAGTTAACCCCAAAAGCATCAATTCAATTTCTTGAATTAAACTACCAAGAATTCACGTGTGGGTTTATCATATGGATTTTTTTTGTAAGTTCACTAATTTTGTTCCATTTTGTATTTTAGGAAATATTTTGTCGTTTGCCTCTACCTTACATTGATGAGGAGTTCAAGATTGATCTGACGTGGAAAGACCTGACAGAGAATAAACTAGAACCACCTCCATATGTGCACATCAGGCGCAGTATCCTATATTATACAGTTACATTAGACTAATATCATATTTTGAGTAATTTAGTAATCAAATCACATGCTTATGGATATGTTGACAATGCCAGTATGTGCTATAAAATCAATGATCTTTTTCCATTTTGTATGTACTCAGGCACACGCACACACAGGTGCGGTTGGTCATTATAGTTGTGTATTTGATTTAGCATGGGAATGACCTTAATTGACATTAGATGTTTACCTGGTCAAGAAGAAGCGTGATGATTCTGATGGTGATGTTGGATGCACAAATTGCAGCTCTACATGCTGTGAGAATTGTGTGTGCAGGTATGCTTTTATTATTCCATTTTTTCTTCTGTGTACAAACAATAATCAGTTCTTTGATCATCTATACGTATCAGATCTTATTCTCATTTTCTTCCATGAGTGCTAATTGGGTCAAGAAATGGATGCATATACAAGTCATATTGATAAAGCCCATGCACTGGTGTTCTTAAAACGATTTTTTCTTCTGGTATGAAAATCTGTTAAAAGATATTTTGTTGAACTTTTGGCTCTATTTTTATTTGTAAACGCAAGCTATAGAAACAGAATTTGTATTTCAACAATAAACATGTAGTGATTCGTTTTTCTGTAATAAAGATGCTTCTCTTCATATATCATCGAGCTTCCTGTAAATAAATCCAGCTCTGGTTGCTTGTGGCACTCTAAATTAAAGTTGCAGGTTCTGCTGTTTATTTATTGTCTTCTTAGCATCATGTATAGCATTCTTTGAATAATGTTTTTATACCATATCCTCTATGACGAATTTCTCTCTCTTTTTTGAATTTGTCATGTTCGTACAGCTTCTTTGCAAAATTGTCCAATAAACAGAACTTCATATTTTATCTGCATTATACGGTTGAAACATATTTTGTATCAGCTGACTATACCATACATTACTGAGTTTGATTATTTCAACTTTGCAGCTTTGGTTGTTTATATATTAGGATTGTTGTGGCATGTAATAGTGTGTGTCACTTCAGGTGCTTTTAAAGGTGTTTCTTTAACATATAAAGAAGTTTCTTTGCTGATTTTAAACGAGTTGCACTTTATTATCTCAATATTGATTTCTTTTATTCATAGCTTGAAGGTTGGCTTACTGCCCAAACTTTTGTTGATTTTATATCATGTTTAAACATATATGTAGTTGGATCATAACCTGAATGTATTGTCTACTAGGGTTCAATGTATAAGCTGCTCCAAGGCATGCCGCTGCCCTGAAACTTGCACCAATAGGCCATTTCGCAAGGAGAAAAAGATAAAAATTGTCAAGGTGTGAACTTTAACTCATGGAGCCATTGAATACTTTCACCTGATTTTATTATTCTGTATAGAAATTACTCGGTTTTGCTTTGTTACATTTATTAGTTTAATGTAGTTCCATGAAAATTAATAGAGGGATCTTGATTTTCATAATTATTCACGTGGTTTTTGTGGTTAATTTTTCTTCTTAGACTGAATTTTGTGGTTGGGGAGTGGAGGCAGCTGAACCACTAAATAAAGGCGATTTTATAATTGAGTATATTGGAGAAGGTAGTTTTTAATATCTGCACCTTTTTTATATACAAATATATTCAAGCATACATTAATTCTTACTTTTCTTTTTATTTTCAAGTTGGCTGTTATCATATGGCTCACATTCTTAAGCCCTGGTCCTTTTGCTGTTTTGACATTTGAACCACTGTGCTTTTGACTTTCTGCGTTATCTATGATTAGTTGGTTAGTCTGCAATTTGTTTATTGCCTACTTATATTTAGGACACCTGCAAACGAACAGGATTGCAGCTTGCTGCTGTGCTGTAGTTGTATTCCTAACCGCTTGCTGCTGTGCTGTAGTTGTATTCCTTTCCCTGGTGTTATGAGGCATGATGGTTAGGGCAGCAGGTCTTGAATTGAAATAAATACATTTTGAAATACAGTATCATTTTCTTTGTTTTCTTGACATTTTGGTGTAGGTTTTGAGAACATTTAAAGATTAAATGTATCACAACTAGTTTCAATTTATGAAACTTGAGGATTGCTTGTGTAATTACATAGTAGTTATAGTTTAAAAATTATTTCTGCATGCAAAGTTTGATTAATGTCAAATAGTACAGTCTCTTCTGTGTGCAAATTGCTATCTTAAAGGTTTTAAAAACTAGTTGCAGTCTTGAGAGCTCTGCATTGCAGTATTGCTAAGTGGATGCTTTTGTATTTTTTGATCCAGTTACTGGCAATCTGCCGCACAGTTGTGTAGCTTAGTTTTTGGCTGTTTGCTGGGCCTTTGGCCCAGGTTTCTACTGAAAACAAAACATAGAAAAAATAAGAAGACAAACGGAAAGAAATAAAAGCTCTTCCATGCTAAGTATTTTTCTTCGTCCTGTTTTGCTGTCACAAAATGCCATCACTGGTGATCAATATTTTGCCTTGTACTTGTCTAAATTATGGTCATAAAGTCATGGTATTCTGAATCTGAGAACGAGTCTCTTTACCATTCTATGATGCAAACTGCAAATATGGTATCTTCACCATTCATTGAAGCATGTAATTCATTTTCAAAACTTAATAGTTTACCTTTTTAAAACTGCAGTGTATTGTGCCTCGTTAAAGATTGTGTTTTGGTTTAATTATTTCCCCTTTCCTCAGTCTATATTGTATTAAGTTGTGTGCATGTATTTAACAAGAAATAGAATGAGCTAAATTATTAATCCTTCTGTTTCAGTCATTGACGATAAATTATGTGAACAAAGGCTCTGGGACATGAAATACAAAGGTGTGCAGAACTTCTACATGTGCGAAATTCGAAAGGACTTCACAATTGATGCAACTTTTAAGGGAAATTCATCTCGTTTTTTAAATCATAGTTGCAAACCCAACTGTATCCTAGAAAAGTGGTTAGTACTATTGATATGCTGCTTTTCTGTTATGATCCTGGCAACTTCTCTCTCTTATATATATATGCTTGACACATGTGCAATACTTGCTCTATATCTCGTTTTTTCTGTCTCAATGAAGTTTGGGAAATGTAACTGTTATTTCAACTAATATGAATTAAATAGCATTCTCCAAAAAATTGCAGGTTGCTTTGAAACCTTAACAAGGATGGCCTACTGGCTGCGGGCAGCAGGTCTTGAATTGAAATAAATACATTTTGAAATACAGTATCATTTTCTTTGTTTTCTTGACATTTTGGTGTAGGTTTTGAGAACATTTAAAGATTAAATGTATCACAACTAGTTTCAATTTATGAAACTTGAGGATTGCTTGTGTAATTACATAGTAGTTATAGTTTAAAAATTATTTCTGCATGCAAAGTTTGATTAATGTCAAATAGTACAGTCTCTTCTGTGTGCAAATTGCTATCTTAAAGGTTTTAAAAACTAGTTGCAGTCTTGAGAGCTCTGCATTGCAGTATTGCTAAGTGGATGCTTTTGTATTTTTTGATCCAGTTACTGGCAATCTGCCGCACAGTTGTGTAGCTTAGTTTTTGGCTGTTTGCTGGGCCTTTGGCCCAGGTTTCTACTGAAAACAAAACATAGAAAAAATAAGAAGACAAACGGAAAGAAATAAAAGCTCTTCCATGCTAAGTATTTTTCTTCGTCCTGTTTTGCTGTCACAAAATGCCATCACTGGTGATCAATATTTTGCCTTGTACTTGTCTAAATTATGGTCATAAAGTCATGGTATTCTGAATCTGAGAACGAGTCTCTTTACCATTCTATGATGCAAACTGCAAATATGGTATCTTTACCATTCATTGAAGCATGTAATTCATTTTCAAAACTTAATAGTTTACCTTTTTAAAACTGCAGTGTATTGTGCCTCGTTAAAGATTGTGTTTTGGTTTAATTATTTCCCCTTTCCTCAGTCTATATTGTATTAAGTTGTGTGCATGTATTTAACAAGAAATAGAATGAGCTAAATTATTAATCCTTCTGTTTCAGTCATTGACGATAAATTATGTGAACAAAGGCTCTGGGACATGAAATACAAAGGTGTGCAGAACTTCTACATGTGCGAAATTCGAAAGGACTTCACAATTGATGCAACTTTTAAGGGAAATTCATCTCGTTTTTTAAATCATAGTTGCAAACCCAACTGTATCCTAGAAAAGTGGTTAGTACTATTGATATGCTGCTTTTCTGTTATGATCCTGGCAACTTCTCTCTCTTATATATATATGCTTGACACATGTGCAATACTTGCTCTATATCTCGTTTTTTCTGTCTCAATGAAGTTTGGGAAATGTAACTGTTATTTCAACTAATATGAATTAAATAGCATTCTCCAAAAAATTGCAGGTTGCTTTGAAACCTTAACAAGGATGGCCTACTGGCTGCTGGCTTCAGCTATCCTTATTTTCTTTTTAGTTGAAGTCAGTTCCAATCTTGGATGTGTATTTTCTATTCTGTATTATGGTTGGAAGAAAACATTTCTTGCAATTGCTAGTTTAATAAAGGAATGCCCGTCAGTGATGGTCTGTCTAAACTATGGTACATGTGGTAAATATGACTTGAGATGCAAATGTTATAATTCACTGGTGTTTTCTAGGAAAGAGTTTTTGAAGGCATTGATTTGTTACTATTTATTAATAATAGCTCTATCTAATGCAGTTATTGAACAATAAATTTGAACGTGTTTCTGTTGAAGAAGGTGGGGATTTTTCAGTTGGGACATGGTCTTAAATTTTAACCTTTGTATATGGGTTTATTCAGGGATGTCGAGGGGGAGACTCGGGTGGGAGTGTTTGCTGCCGGTTCAATAAGAGTTGGAGAACCATTAACATATGACTACAGGTACATATCGAAATTGCATTTTCATTCTTGCCTTCCTAGTTTTATTAACTAAAGAACTTTTTGCAATAGTCAGTGTTGAACCTGTGATGTTATAAGATTTATTTTATAAATGATAATTTTTCTTTTTTGTTCTGGTGGTTTAAACTGTCATTCTTAAATTAATTTAAGCTAATCTTGCCTGGCATTTTAAAGGTGCTAGGTTTCTTGTGATAATTATCTTATCTGTTGTGAAACTCTAGTATAATAACAAACTTGGTATCTGTCCTTTTACTTTTCGCCTCATTAGCTGCTGTTTGCCTGTCACAAAAACAATAATTCAACATTTGTAATCAACTTATAGCGAGTCATCTTTTACATGGGAGCAATCTAGTGAAATCAAGGTTCACTTTGTTACTATCTAGATTGGTAGCCTTATAGCATGCAGGTGCAATTAGCGGACGGCTTACTGGACTACTTAAGTTGATGAAAAATGTAATGTTAAAATGTTTAACTATAACTTAAAGTGGCTGAAATGTCTCAGACATTCACATGGCCTGTTTCTACATTTTATTCTCATTTCCTGCCACCTGTAGCATTAATGCCTCCCATTGGGAGCAAGAGTAGCATGTGAATTGAAATTATATTTTGACCTTTGCAGGTTTGTTCGATTTGGACCTGAGGTGAAGTGCTATTGTGGGGCTCCAAATTGTCAGGGATATCTTGGAACCAAAAGAAAGATAGCTAAGTTGAACATTGGGTGGGGTGCAAAACGAAAGAGAACATCAACTGCGTGTGTAGCCATTATAACCATGTGATTCACTTCTTACACCAGCATCCCATTCCAGCTGGAGGATTCTTATACATTTCTCCTCGATGAATGGAAACTTAAAGTAAAACTACTCTCTTTATCCTTGCTGCTGTACCATTCAATCTTTGGCATGATTTTTTCCTCTTCAACTTTTTCGGAGCATCCCCTTTCGACACACCCTGCAGGACTGCAAGAAAGCTTGTAAATTTATTTCCCCTATTGGGATTACGTGTTGTAATTCTAGAAAGATTTCAACTTTTAACCACAAATATACGATTTGGAGGATAAACAGATTCATCTGAGATGCTGATGCTCATCCAGGTTTCTGCTCACAATATTTTCTTCTTGCTTCTTAATCCTTCTAACTTCACAGCTTTTCATTTATATGGTATTTCAAGCAATGCAAGTCCATAGATCTTAAAGATCGTTCCACAGCCTGCTTGTAGCTGCAATCCCTCGTTGATTCATCCTGTAAAATTACATGCCATTGGAGCATTCGGAAGTGTTTAAATATCAAATGCAAATCGACTCCATTGTTAATGACCACTCTTTTATCATTATCCTATTTATTTTCTCATATCTGTTTCCCCTGCTATTAAATTTCATTTCTCCCTTTCCCTTTCTTTTTCAAAGCTTCTTTATTCTATAACTAATGACTGCCCATTATTTTTAGTTTTAAAAAAGAAACCCTCAATTGCAAAAGATCCAAAGAAACAAAATAAAATTATATTGAGTTGTGTTTAAAATCAACGTTCCCAATGCCCTTCTTTATGCCCATCATCAACCAACAAACTTGATCGATGACATCCTTGAATATCCTCTGCTCTCCCCGTCCATCGTTTTGTTCTTGCTTCACTTTTTTCCCCTCTCTATTTTCCCTTCTTTCCAAAACTAGATGTCCCTTGCTTTCTAAAACTAAAGAGAAGAACCCAGATTTGATTTCGAAGGACAAGGAGATACACCATGAGGATACTAAGAAAGAGAAATCAGAGATACAGAGAAAGAAGGAAAGTGAGCTAGCAAGGGACATCTAGTTTTAGATAAGGTAGAGATTTGATTTCGAAGGACAAGGAGCTAGCATTGAATGTAACAAAACTTGGTGTTGGAAGCAAAGTGAGAGTCGACGAACATTAAATTTGTCATAAATAGACGATTTCCCCAATGATGGTCCTAAATCGTTCTTAGATTTAAAGATCCAAGGAATCAATTAGTTTGAAGATAATCTAGTGCTTAACTCAGTCAATTTGATTCAAGATTGAGTTTGCTTTATTCATGTTTATAGAGTATCATACTTGATATGATGTTTTTGGAGCCAAATAATTTCTTATTTAGTTTGATATTGTGTTCTTATGCAATATTAAAAAAAAAACAAGAAGACTAGAAAATAAAAGAATAAGTTCCATGATATTTTCCTTCAGAGCAAGTTTTTATAGCAAGTTTCTAACACGTGCGTAAGTTGGGTTTTACTAGCGACAAATGTACTGTCAAAACTCAAAATTGTAACTTTGCACTGTCGTGCTATCTTTCCATGGTTTGTGATAAATATGTTGGAGTATCTTTATAAAAATGATTTTGAATCATACAATTCATATCTTATCACACTATATAGGCTTTTATGGCCTTATTTAATCCAAACGTTTTATTTTATTATTATTTTTTTTATTTTTTTAATGAAGGTGACCAGAATTCAATTTTCTTTTCTGCCATGTACTGTATTTTCCTTAAGAACATCATCATTTGATCAACTCCCTAGTAGATGGAAATCATTCAATATTAATGTTTGTACCATTAGAGTACAAACGGCTAGAATATATATATATATATACACACACGTTATTAAAACATTACATGACAGCACTCATTGTGAATTATTATAATATAATGATGTTTTTATTTTTTACACTACAATTCAAAGATGTATAAATTAGAATAAAATAGTTTTTCAGGAAATTTAATTAAATTACCAAATTAAACGGAAATAAATCTATATTTTATATCTTTAACCTTTAAAATAAAAAAATAACTAGAAGGCAAAGATAATTTTTGTTTTTTTTAAGTAGTATACTTACTTAGCTACCCTTGAAATTTTATTTTTTTGAACTTGGATTAGAGTGTTTTAATCATTTTATTATATCTTTTGTAATTATTAAATAGACTTAAGAGTATTTGAGTATTTTAATATATATAAGATATATTTTAAAAGAAAAAAATTAATCTTGCATACAACACACATGCCAACGAATAAAAGGAGTTGATGTCTTTTAGGCGGCTCATGCAGGCTTCTTTAGTGGTCAAATACTACCTTCCACAACAACATTATAAGCGGTACACTAAGATCTTATTGGAGGTGCGTCGCATGTCGATGATGGACTAGTAGTGTGGCTTCAATAAACTGTTTTCTTCTCTTGTTTTTTCTCTCTCTCGTCTCCTTGGTAAATTACACAAGTTACATTTTGTTTATTTTTTTATACAATTTAGTTCTCATTCTTTTGATTGCTACTTATATTGTTTTGTTTTATCTTTTGTATATTAATTTTCATCTTCAATTTCATCCTTTATCATTTGATTTTATTTAGTTTTTATATCAAATTTGATCATTATTATTTTAGTTGTTATTTATTTAGTTTTTATATCAAATTTGATCATAATTATTTTAGTTGTTATTTATTTTTTTTTATCATTTTTCTAATTGAATTTTGTTTTTGATTTCTTTCCTCAAATTTTGATTTTGTTTTTTTATGTTAAATTCAGTTCCTTTTTTTTTATTGCTACCTGTTTTGTTTTTAATAAAAAAATTTCCAATGTCATCCCTTGTTATTTGATGATTGACAATTTTAATTAGTTATTTTTTAGAGTGTAAGTTTCATGGGGTTAGTCCTGGGCTTATGATTAGGGTCACGGGTCTTGAACATTAACACAAGTTGACTTCAATCCTTTTTAGGTTATTTAGTATTTTTTTCCCCATCTTATCTTTCAACGATTGATTTTTTTGGAATTAATTTTTATGTTTTTTTTCTTTATACGGGGTTATTTCAATCATATGCTCATGATATTGAGGTCAATGAGTTAACCCAAGTTAAGTGAATTTTTATTTTTATTTTCACTCTTTAATATTGAATTGTTTGATAATTAAATTTTATGTTTATTCAATTTTCTCTCAATAAGATTATTGCTTCAGGTTATATAAAAAACAAAGGTCTAACTTTTATCATTATGGCTAAAGATGTTTGATAAAGTCAGCAGCTAATGTTATCTAGATTTTGATGGTTGATATGCATGTCAACTGGTTATGGGAAGGGATGGTGTTATTTTTTCCTAGAAGAGTAAGGTATAAAGTTATTATATAGAGGTGTTTGGTTATGAGAAGGGATGGTGTTATTTTTTCCTAGAAGAGTAAGGGATAAAGTTATTATATAGAGGTGTTTGATTGGCTCAGTTGTACTTTATTTAGGGTGGTGAATACTGATCGATCGATTAATTAAGGTTAGCGTGGATGATGGAGAAAAGAAGAAGGGAGAGAAATCATGTCTTAAATCTCCTGATAATATACATGTGATTATATATCAAAAATCTTCTATTTTTTAATTAATCTTAGATATTATTATTGGTAGTACTAAATAATATGATTTTAATTGGCATGAGATTTACTAGACGTGCCATCACTTCACTTTAGATGGGAGTGGTATGTAAAAAAAAAAAAAATCAATTGTTGCTAAATCTACTAAAAAGAAGAAGAAGAAAAAGAAAAGAAATCTTCTCATTTGTTTTTTTTCTTGATTTGTTATGTTCCATGAACTATTGACTATTTTATCTTATCCTATATATAATTTTTTTTTTCATTAATCTTTTAGTTTATAATTGTTGATTGTCATCCACCAACCATGGATGAACTCTTGTGCTATCGAGAGAGAATACATGACTGATCAATTATGTAATAAAAAACTATTTAATCCTATCCTATTAGAAAGAGACAGCTTTTTAAGTTTTAGATCAAATCCTTGTAGAAAAATTTATAAACATATTCTGTCTTATCAAGTATCGTAGCCTTAGATTAATTTGTTCAATCCATGCTATTTAGGTGGTGCTTTCAACAACATGACGAGATTGTATTTTTAATCTTTGAGAGATACTACATGCATTATCTAAATAACATAAATAACATATCATATACAGGTAGCATGAACACTTTCCACGTCCTAAGAGTGTTGTACATGCATATATTTTTTTATTTAATAAAAAATAATCAATATGGATTAATATATTATTCAACCCAAGCCATTTTGGTACTGGTGTTTCCAATAACATGGTGAGAATATATTTTTAACCTTCATGAGATGCAACATGTGTCATCTAAATGATATAGACATCTCGCACGTACCATACGGAGGGCATAGATGCCTCCCACGCACTGGGAGTGTCATGCGTGTATTTATCTTTTTTTTTATTTTTTTATTTAATCAAATATAAATTTACCTCTAAGTTGACCTATAATAATAAAAAAAACTATTGTGAAAAAATAAAAAAGCCAATTGACTCTAATTTTAATTTTTTAAAAAGATATTTTGATTACTTTTCTATATTTTTTAATTTTTAATATTTGATCAAATACCAAATTGTTTGGCATCTAACATTATAATAAGAAAAAAAAAATATTTTGTAAGTACAAAAATACCTCTTGATACTAATTTAAGGTCTTTTTTTTATTCCTTTCAATGTTATATGAGTTTTTTTACTGTGCAAATAAGATAAAAATCACTTATTTATCCCTAATTAATTTAATAACGACTAACATGCTCTATAAAAATACTTCAAAGCCTCTCGATACTAAAATTAAAATTTTTAGATGAAAGAGCAATATGACTTTTTTGTTATTATAATGAACAGAATTTTTAAATGTATTGCTACTTGGGAAGCATTTAACATTGCAAGCTGAGAGAGAAGAATATATATATATATATATATATGAAAAGCAGGAGTAACCATACATTCTACTTTCGAAATATTCCAAGGTTCCTCTGGAATATAAGTTGTTCATCTTAGTTCCTCGAGAACCTGGTTCGTATATTATCTTCGCAATTTGCATCAATCTTGACATTAATAAAGTTCTATTGAAAGCACGAGTTTGAACTAATTAGTTGACCAAACTAAGATAATAGATAATCCAAGTATTATTCAAAATCTTTCGATAGATTTAGGTAATATTGACAGAAATTCAGATCGTTTGACTAACTGAAATTGTAATTTTTTCTTTTAATTTTCTAATTTATAAAACTAACGAGTCTGCGATTTCTTCTTAGCCTAATCCAGGCTAGTCAAATCCTTTTTTTTTTTTTAATTTTTATGCCTCTATTTATTTTTCTGTTCAAATTTTTTTTTAATTTAATTTAATATTTTTTTTAGTGTTTTCAGATATTTTAATTTGTTAATATTAAAAATAATTTTTATAAAAATAAAAAATATT